>NW_012115566.1:1013227-1017921 GCF_000951035.1 Colobus angolensis palliatus | reverse complement strand
TAAGAATGCTTGTGATTTTTGCACATTAATTTTGTATCCTGAGACTTTGCTGAAGTTGCTTATCAGCTTAAGGAGATTTCGGGCTGAGACAATGGCCTCAGCTTTTATGTTGTTGTTGTTCAAGTTGTTTTGGCTATTTGTGTTTTTTTTTTCTTTTTCCTTTTTGTGGTTCCATACATATTTTAGAATTGTTTCTCTAATGCTGTGAAAAATGTCATTAGAGTTTTGATAAGAATTGCATTGAATCTGTCAATTACTTTGGGTATTATGGACATTTTAGTAGTATTCTTCTATTCCATGAGCATGAAATATTTTAAACATTTATTTGTAGTTTCTTCAATATATTTCATCAATATTATAGTTTTAAGTGTAAAGATTAATCAACTCCAGGGTTAAATTTATTTCTAAATATTTTATTCATTTTGTTTTTGTTTTTTGTTTTTTTTTTTTTGAGAGGGAGCCTTGCTCTGTTACCCAGGCTGGAGTGCTGTGGCCTGATCTCAGCTCACTGCAAGCTCCGCCTTCCGGGTTTACACCATTCTCCTGCCTCAGCCTCTAGAGTAGCTGGGACTACAGGCGCCTGCCACCTCGCCCGGCTAGTTTTTTGTATTTTTTTTAGTAGAGACGGGGTTTCACCGTGTTAGCCAGGATGGTCTCGATCTCCTGACCTCGTAATCCACCCGTCTCGCCTCCCAAAGTGCTGGGATTACAGGCTTGAGCCACCGCACCTGGCCAATATTTTATTCATTTTGATGCTATTGTAAATGGCATTTGTTTTTCCAGATAATTCAGTGTTACTGTACAGAAACACAACTGATTGTTTATTTTTTCAATTGACAAATAAAAATTGTATTTCTTTACAGTGTACAATCATGATGTTTTGATATATGAATACATTGTGGAAAGGCTAAGTTAAGCTATTTAATATATTTATTACCTCTGTTTTGTGATGAGAACATTTAAAATATAATATTTTGGCAATTTTTAAGAATACAATATATTGTTATTAAGTATAGCCATCATGATGTACAATAGGTCACTTGAATTTATTCCTCCTAATTGAAATTTTGTAACCTTTGACCAAGATCTGTCTGTATCCCCTATCCCCTGGCCTCTGGTAAGCACCATCTTACTCCGTTTCTGTGAGTTTAACTATTTTAGATTCCATTTGTTTTTCTGTGTCTCGCTTATTTCACTTAATGTCCTCCAGGAAATACATGTTATAATAAATGGCAAGCTTTCCTGCTTTTTAAAAATTACTGAATCGTATTCTACAGTGTATATAAACCACATCTTCTTTATCCATTTTTTTCATGGACACTTAGGTTGATTCCATATTTTTGCTGTTGTGAATAATGCTGCAATGAACATGGGAGTGAGATATCTTTTCAAATAAGGCTTTCTTTGGATATATATCCAGAACTGGGATTCCTGGATCATATGATAGTTCTGTTTTTAATTTTTTGAGGAACCTCCATACTATTTTCCATACAGGCTGTATTAATTTATATTTCCAACAATAGGGTGCAAGGGTTTTCTTTCTCTGCATCCTCTCTAACATTGTTATCTTTTATTTGTTTTGATAATAGCCATGCTAACATGTGTGAGGTGATCTCATTGTGGTTTTAATTTGCATTTTTCTAATGATTAGTGTTGTTGAGCATTTTTTATATACCTGGCCATGTCTTTGAGAAATATCTATTCAATCATTTGTCCAATTTTTCATTAGGCTGTTAGTTTTCTTACTACTGAGTTGTTTGAGTTCCTTATTTATTTTGCATATTAAACACATCAGACGTATGGTTTGCAAATATTTTCTGCTAATATTTCTTTGGGTTGTCTATTCACTCTGTTGATTGTTTCCTTTTCTGTGCAGAAATTTTTTGGTTTGATGTAATTCTATTTGTCTATCTTTACTTTTGTTGCCTGTGCTTTTAGGATTACCTAAAAAAAACCATTGCTCAGGCCAGTGTCATGGAGGTTTTCCCCTGCGTTTTCTTCTTGTAGTTTTAAAGTTTATGGCATTATGTATAAGCTTTTAATTAATTTTGAGTTGAGTTTTGTAGATGGTGTGAGATGAGGGTCTAATTTCATTCTTCTGCAGGTGGACATCCAGTTTTCCAAACACTATTCATTAAAGAGACTGTTCTTTTTTCATTATGTGTTTTTGGCACTTTTGTTGAAAATCAGTTGGTTGTAAATACTTGGATTTATTTCTAGGTTCCTTATTCTATTGTGTTGGTCTATATGTCTCTTTTTATGCCAGTACCATACTGCTTTTATTACTTTTGTAGTATATTTTGAAATTAAGTACTATAATGCCACCAGTTTTGTTCTTCTTGCTCGAGATTGCTTGGTCTGTTTAGAGTCTTTTGTGGTTCCATATAAATTTTAAGATTGTTTCTCTATTTCTACAAAAAAAATCATTGGTATTTTGGTAAGAACTGTATTGAATTTGTTGATTATTTTGGGTAGCATGAATATTTTAGCAGTTTTAGTTCTTCCAATCCATGAGCAAGGAATTTTTCCATTTATTTTCTTCAATTTCTTTTACCAATGTCTTATAGATTTCAGTATATGTATCTTTCACCTTTTTGGTTTAATTTATGCCTGAGCATTTTCATGTTTTGAAAATAGGATTGTTTTATTGATTCTTTTAAAAATAGTTTGTTGTTAGTGTAACACTATTTTTTTTTTTAAATATACATTAAGTTCTAGGATACATGTGCAGAATGTGCAGGTTTGTTACATAGGCATAAATGTGCCTTGGTGGTTTGCAGCATCCATCAACCCGTCATCTACATTAGGTATTTCTCCTAATGCTAGCCCTCTCCTAGCCCCCCAATCCCCAACAGGCCCCAGTATGTGATGTTCCCCTCTCTGTGTCCATGTGTTCTCATTGTTCAACTCCCACTTATAAGTGAGAACATGTGGTGTTAGGTTTTCTGTTCCTGTGTTAGTTTACTGAGAATAATGGTTTCCAGTTTCATCCATGTCCCTGCAAAGGACATGAACTCATCATTTTTTATGGGTGCATAGTATTCCATGGTGCTTATGTGCCACATTTTCTTTTTCCAGCCTGTCATTGTTGGGCATTTGGGTTGGTTCCAAGTCTTTGCTATTGTGAACAATGTCGCAATAAACATACGTGTACATGTGTCTTTATAGTAGCAAGATTTATAATTCTTTGGGTATATATCCAGTAATGGGATTGCTGGGTCAAATGGTATTTCTGGTTCTAGATCCTCAAGGAATTGCCACACTGTTTTCTACAATGGTTGAACTAATTTACACTCCCACCTACAGTATAAAAGCATTCCTATTTCTCCACATCTTCTCCAGCATCTGTTGTTTCCTGACTTTTTAATGATCAGCATTCTGACTGGCGTGAGATGGCAACTCATTGTGGTTTTGATTTGCATTTCTCTAATGACCAGTGATAATGAACTTATTTTCATATGTTTGTTGGGCACATAAATGTCTTCTTTTGAGAAGTGTCTGTTTATATCCTTGGCCCACTTTTTGATGGAGTTGTTTGTTTTTATTCTTGTAAATTTGTTTAAGTTACTTGTAGATTCTGGATATTAGCCCTTTGTCAGTTGGATAGATTGCAAAAATGTTCTTCCATTTTGTAGGTTACCTGTTCATTCTGATGATAGTTTCTTTTGCTGTGCAGAAGTTCTTTAGTTTAATTAGATCCCATTTGTTGATTTTGACTTTTGTTGCCATTGCTTTTGGTGTTTTAGTCTTGAAGTCTTTGCCCATGCCTGTGTCCTGAATGGTATTGCCCAGGTTTTCTTGCAGGATTTTTATGGTTTTAGGTCTCATGTTTAAGTCTTTAATCCATCTTGAGATAATTCTTGTATAAGGTGTAAGGAAGGGGTCCAGTTTCTGTTTTCTGCTTATGGCTAGCCAGTTTTCCCAACACCATTTATTAAATAGGGAATCCTTTCCCCATTGCTTGTTTTTGTCAGGTTTGTCAAAATCAGATGGGTGCAGATGTGTGGTGTTATTTCTGAGGTCTCTGTTCTGTTCCATTGCTCTATATATTTGTTTTGGTACCAGTACCATGCTGTTTTGGTTACTGTAGCCTTGTAGTATAGTTTGAAGTTAGGTAGCATGATGTCTACAGCTTTGTTCTTTTTGCCTAGAATTGTCTTGGCTATACGGGCTCTTTTTTTGGTTCCATATGAAATTTAAAGTAGTTTTTCTAATTCTGCAAAGAACGTTAATGGTAGCTTGATTGGGATAGCATTGAATCTATAAATTACTTTGGGCAGTATGGCCGTTTTCATGATATTGATTCTTCCTACCCATGAGCATGGACTATTTTTCCATTTGTTTGTGTCTTCTCTTATTTCCTTGAGCAGTGGTTTGTAGTTCTCCTTGAAGAGGTCCTTCACATTCCTTGTAAATTGTACTCATAGGTACTTTATTCTCTTTGAAGCAATTGTGAATGGGAGTTCACTCATGATTTGGCTCTTTGTTTGTCTATTATTGGTGTATAGGAATGCTTCTGATTTTTGCACATTGATTTTGCATACTGAGACTTTGTTGAAGTTGCTTATCAGCTTAAGGAGATTTTGGCCTGAGACGATGGGGGGTTTGCTAAATATATCATCATGTCATCTGCAAACAGAGATAATTTGACTTCCTTTCTTCCTATTTGAATACCCTTTATTTCTTTCTCTTGC
>NW_012115566.1:1011175-1013177 GCF_000951035.1 Colobus angolensis palliatus | reverse complement strand
AATAGGGAATCCTTTCCCCATTGCTTGTTTTTGTCAGGTTTGTCAAAATCAGATGGGTGCAGATGTGTGGTGTTATTTCTGAGGTCTCTGTTCTGTTCCATTGCTCTATATATTTGTTTTGGTACCAGTACCATGCTGTTTTGGTTACTGTAGCCTTGTAGTATAGTTTGAAGTTAGGTAGCATGATGTCTACAGCTTTGTTCTTTTTGCCTAGAATTGTCTTGGCTATACGGGCTCTTTTTTTGGTTCCATATGAAATTTAAAGTAGTTTTTCTAATTCTGCAAAGAACGTTAATGGTAGCTTGATTGGGATAGCATTGAATCTATAAATTACTTTGGGCAGTATGGCCGTTTTCATGATATTGATTCTTCCTACCCATGAGCATGGACTATTTTTCCATTTGTTTGTGTCTTCTCTTATTTCCTTGAGCAGTGGTTTGTAGTTCTCCTTGAAGAGGTCCTTCACATTCCTTGTAAATTGTACTCATAGGTACTTTATTCTCTTTGAAGCAATTGTGAATGGGAGTTCACTCATGATTTGGCTCTTTGTTTGTCTATTATTGGTGTATAGGAATGCTTCTGATTTTTGCACATTGATTTTGCATACTGAGACTTTGTTGAAGTTGCTTATCAGCTTAAGGAGATTTTGGCCTGAGACGATGGGGGGTTTGCTAAATATATCATCATGTCATCTGCAAACAGAGATAATTTGACTTCCTTTCTTCCTATTTGAATACCCTTTATTTCTTTCTCTTGCCTGATCGTCCTGGCCAGAACTTCCAATACTATGTTGAATAGGAGTGGTGAGAGAGGGCATCTTTGTCTTGTCCTGGTTTTCAAAGGAAATGCTTCCAGCTTTTGCCTATTCAGTATGATATTGGCTGTGGTTTTGTCATAAATAGCTCTTATTATTTTGAAATATGTTCTGTCAATACCTAGTTTATTGAGTGTTTTTAGCATGAAGGGGTGTTGAATTTTATTGAAGGCCTTTTCTGCATTTATTGAGATAATCATATGGTTTTTGTCATTGGTTCTGTTTATGTGATGGATTACATTTATTGATTTGTGTATGTTGAAACAGCCTTGCATCCCAGGGATAAAGCCAACTAGCTCATGGTAGATAAGCTTTTTGATGTGCTGTTGGATTCAGTTTGCTAGTATTTTATTGAGGATTCTCACATCAATGTTCATGAGGGATGTTGGCCTGAAATTTTCTTTTTTTTGTTGTTGTTGTGTCTCTGCCAGGTTTTGGTATCAGGATGATACTGACTTCATAAAATGACGGAGGAGTCCTTCTTTTTCTGTAGTTTGGAATAGTTTCAGAAGGAATGGTACCAGGTCATCTTTGTACCTCTGGTAGAATTCGGCTGTGAATCTGTCTGGTCCCGGAATTTTTTTGATTGGCAGGCTATTAATTACTGCCTCCATTTCAGAACTTGTTACTGGTCTATTCAGGGATTCGACTTCTTCCTGGTTTAGTTTTGGGAGGGTGCATGTGTCTAGGAATTCATCAGTTTCTTCTAGATTGTCTACTTTATTTGCGTAGAGGTATTTATAATATTCTCTGATGGTAGTTTGTATTTCTGTGAGATCAGTGGTGATATCCCTTTACCATTTTTTATTGTGTCTGATTCTTCTCTCTTTTCGAAAAAACATTTCATGGATTCATTGATTTTTTGAAGTTTTTTTTTGTGTCTGTATCTCTTTCAGTTTTGCTCTGATCTTAGTTATTTCTTGTCTTCTGCTAGCTTTTGAGTTTGTTTGCTCTTGCTTCTCTAGTTCTTCTAATTGTGATGTTAAGGTGTCAATTTTAGATCTTTTCCTCTTTCTGATGTTGGCATTCAGTGCTATACATTTCCTTCTAAACACTGCTTTAGCTGTGTCCCAGAGATTCTGGTACGTTGTGTCTTTGTTCTCATTGGTTTCAAAGAACTTCTTTATTTCTGCCTTAATTTTGTTATCTACCCAGTAGTCATTCAGGAGCAGGTTGTTCAGTTTCCAT
>NW_012115566.1:1000852-1002320 GCF_000951035.1 Colobus angolensis palliatus | reverse complement strand
TTTTCCCAGAGTCTTGCTCTCTTACCCAGACTAGAGTGCAGTGGTATGATCATGGCTCACTGCAGACTTGACCTCCTGGTCTCAGGGAATCCTGCCTCAGCCCCCTGAGTAGCTGGAACTATGAGCATGCACCACCACACTTGGCTAATTCTTAAATTTCTCTAGAGATGGGGTCTCACTATGTAGCCCAAGCTGGTCTTGAACTTCTGGGCTGAAGCAATTCTCCTGCCTTGGCCTCCCAAAGTGCTGGGATCAGAGGTATGAGCCACCATGCCTCGTCCTTTCATGAGTTTTTATGCTTGCAATTCAGATTGATAAGTGAATGACAGTGAGAATTCAATTCTCCAATGCCTACTCTCATTATCTAAAGAAAGCAAGGCAGAAATGGTATCCTGAAGGGAAGAATCTTTGTTTTTAGTTTTTTAAAGATTAGGTTTACTGGATGTCAGAAAAATATGTTTACATTAAGGCAAGATTGAGTATTGATGTTGGCATGTAAGTTCTTAGCTGTCAAGCCTCTTAAACAGTGATCTCTGAATTTTACAGGTGTGAAAAGGTATTAATCCTCTTAGACTTTGGGGTTGTTGTGTGAGGCCTAGGATGAGCACACTAGCAGTGGCCAGTCTTCTTTAATCAAGAACAGCCTTATACATTTCCATGTTATGTGTGCTATGATGTGAAAATATTTGGAAAACTCTGTCTTCCCCCATTGCTGCCAGACTTATGGTCTTTCTTTGTTCCCAGGTGACTGATTTAGGTTCCAAGCAGAATGGAATTGGGTGCCCTGGAAGCCTGAGGCAGATTTGGTACTATGGAGGGTGCACTTGCTGATATGAAGTTTTATTTTATACAAATCCTGGAGAAGCTAAGTGAGGCCGTGCCAATGTTGCCAGAAGACATGAGAATCATGCCAGATCTCTGTGGCTTAACATGGAACATAGTGGTAAGTGCAGCTATATTTGTGTTTCTTAATAGTTGAAAGCCAAGTTTATACATATAGGAAGAAAGAGTTTGCCATAGAATTTATGCTTTAGTTGGAGAAAAATGTAAAATTTTTGATAAATTAGGCTGATTAAAAAATAATATGAACACTTAAATTACCTTTAATGGAGTGCAGCCTTGAGAAGAAGGTATCAAGTGGTCTAAGTCTATAGCAAATTTGAGTTTAAAATAGACACTTTCAGAAAAGAATCGAAAGGAAGAAAGTCTTAATGTTCACATTGAGTTAAGGTGATGGCTAGATTTAGAATTGTAGTTCAGTCAGTAGAAGATGTGTTCAAGTCCTTTTAATCCCAAAAAGTGGATACCAAAATAACCATAAAATATATCAGAAGAGTAAAAAAAGCCAGCAAGTTAAGATAACAACAAAATATGGCTAAGATGAGCATTGCAATGTTCAGGAAAGCATAAACTACATGCATAAAAGCTCAAGAATGGGATGACTAACTGAGCAAATGGTGAACTAAAA
>NW_012115566.1:998056-999497 GCF_000951035.1 Colobus angolensis palliatus | reverse complement strand
ATAGCCAAAGCAAGACTAAGCAAAAAGAACAAATCTGGAGGCATCACATTACCTGATTTCAAACTATACTATAAGGCCATAGTCACCAAAACAGCATGGTACGGGTATAAAAATAGGCACATAGACCAATGTAACAGAATACAGAACTAAGAAATAAACCCAAATACTTACAGCCAACTGAACTTTGACAAAGCAAACAGAAACATAAAGTGCGGAGAGGACACACTGTTCAACAGATGGTGCTGGGATAATTGGCAAGCCGCATGTAGGATAACGAACCTGGATCCTCATCTCTCACTTTATACAAAAGTCACAGCAAGATGGATCAAAGACTTAAATCTAAGACTTGAAACTGTAAAACTTCTAGAAGATAACATCGGTAAAATCCTTCTAGACATTGGCTTAGGCAAAGATTTCTGACCAAGAACCCAAAAGCAAATGCAACAAAGTCCAAGATAAATAGGTGGGGTTTAATGAAACTAAAGAGCCTTTGCACAGCAAAAGGAACAGTCAGCATAGTAGATAACCCGCAGACTAGGAGAAAATTTTTCACAATATATACATCTGACAAAGGACTAATAATCCAGTATTTACAAGGAACTCAGACAAATTAGCAAGAAAAAAAAATCAAACAATCCTGTCAATTAGTGGACTGAGGACATGAACAGACAATTCTCAAAAGAAGATATACAAGTGGCCAGCAAACATGTGAATAAATGCTCAATATCACTAATGATCAGAGAAATGCAAATCAAAACTGCCATGAGATACCAACCTTACTCCTGCAAGAATGACCGTTATAAAAAAATTAAAAAAAATAAATGTTGGCATGGATGTGGTGAAAGGGAACACTTTTACACTGCTGGTGGGAATGTAAACTAGTACAACCATTATGGAAAACAGTGTGGAGATTCCTTAAATAACTAAAAGTGGAACTACCATTTGATCCAGCATTCACCTCACTAGGTATCTACTCAGAGGAAAAGAAGTCATTATACAAAAATATACTTGCACATGAATGCTTATAGCAGTGCAATTTGCAATTGCGAAAATGTAGAACCAGCCCAAATGCCCATCAATCAATGCATAGATGAAGAAACCGTGGTATATATGTACAATGGAATACTACTCAGCCATAAAAAGGAATGAATTAATGTCATTCACAACAAACTGGATGGGATTGGAGACTATTATTCTAAATGAAGTAACTCAGGAATGGAAAGCCAAATATTGTATGTTCTCGCTCATGAGAGGGAGCTAAACAATGAGGATGCAAAGGCATAAGAATGATAAAATGGACTTTGGGGACTGGGTGGGGGAAAGGGTAAGAAGGAAATGAGGGATGAAAGACTACAAATTGGGTTCAGTGTATACTGCTTAGGTGGTGGGTGCACCAAAATCTCACAAATCACCACTAAAGAACTTACATAACCAAATACCA
>NW_012115566.1:993738-997393 GCF_000951035.1 Colobus angolensis palliatus | reverse complement strand
ATTACAATAAATATATTTCTGTATCAGAGGTTTGCACATTGTGAGTTAATAGATTTTGTTCTTGTCATTTGGAAGAGCACAGTGGAAATACATGAAGGATGGGCAGATGTGTGAAGGCCACAAATGAATGTATGTAGTTGTTAGAAAAACAAATGTTTCTGTTAAACACAAGTTGAAAGATGGGGGAGCAGAGGAAGTATAAGAAAGATTATGGATTTATAATGAGGAGAGTTGATGTTATGGATAAAGTCGACAGAACATTGCCTTCTTACATCATTAGCAAACTTTCTCCTTTGTCACCTCTATCTCAAAATTGACGGTCTGATAGCTAGTTTATTTTATATTTGTCACCAGGTTGTGCTCTACCTTCTTTTTCCGTTTTCCTTCTGCTGAATATTCAGATTTTTAAATGATGAAACGATTTAATCCTTTGGTTACCTACCAAATACATCTAATTTTCTCATTCTAGGTAAGTTGCCTTCCCGTTGAAGGGTGAGTGGCTCTCAATATTAGGAGACAACATAGAAATTTCTGAAGATTTTAACTTTTCCATTTGATAACCTAGAAATAATTACTTCAGTCAAATACCTCAAAAGGAAGAAATCCCATTAAGATTGATAGGAAAGAGTCAGATATTATTTCTGAATTATTTTATTTATAAAGGATCAGTGAATGTGTGGTTGAGAGGGTCAGTTATAGAATATGAGATATTAACTCATGTGATCTTACTGGCAATCCATAAAAAGAGTTAATTTGCAAATAAAAGATTGGCCTTTAAATCACATTTATAATAACAAGAAGGTAAACTGCAGTCTATATTACTCATATATATTTTTCAAAATAACACATAAAATGATAGGACTTGATTTTTGTTCTGAGTAAATGAGTCAGTCTATTAACATTTATTTATTGCCCACTTTTTAGATGCCTGCGGATATTTCTAGATAAATACAAAGGAATATAAGGACATGGTTCTCACTACCATGCAAATTGCAGACAATCTGAGGATTAGGATTCACGCTTGAAATGATATCCATCAAACCATACTGGTGTGGCACAAAAGCAAATATGTAGACAGGCTGGGTAGTAAAGAATGCTAACAATTTTGGAGAAGGTTAAATCAACAGGTAATTTTAGAACAGGAGATATTCTGACCTGTATGTGAAGAATGTGGAGTATAAAAATAATTACTTTTGTTCTCTTCCTGATGATATAAAAAGACAAGAAGCCTCCTCATTGCCCCTTTTATATCCTTGTTCCTCAAAGTGTAGATAAAAGGGTTATGCATAGGAGTCACCAAACTGTAGAACAGGGACACGAATTTGTTTTTGTTCTGGAAGTTGGCAGAGGGCTGTACATACATTCTAATTACTGGCCCATAGAGGAGAGATACAACAGTATCATGAGAATCACATGTGTTGAAGGCCTTCTTCTTTCCCCCTGAGGACTGAATCCTCAGCACAGTAGCTACAATGAATTCACAGGAAACAAAGGTAATTGATTAGAGAACCAGGGACTAAAATATCCTCACAATGGAGAGCACAGATACATTGAATGTGGTGTCAACACATGATAACTTGATCATCGCTGAGACCTAACACAGAAAGTCGTCTACCTTGTTGTTACCTCCTAGTGGCAGCTGGACGGCAAGGGATGACTAAAGTAGAGTTGGCCAAACTGCTTAGCCATGCCATGGCCACTAGGAGGACACAGAGTTGCTGATGCATGATAGCTGGGTACCTCAAGTGTTTGCAGATGGCAATGTAAGGATCCAAAGACATCACAGCTAAAATGATGCATTTGGTGCTCCCCAAAAATATCCCCTGGGTACCACAGTAATTGAGATGTTGCCCAGCAGTGTGCAGAGATAAGCAACAAGCCCCATTATGAAGAGAAGCATTTCCGGCTGGGGTTGTCAAAGAAACCCCAGAGAATGAAGATCTTTGGAGCGATTGCATTGCCCAGATTCCTAACTGTCATTGCTCTTGTTGGTGTACTTGAGGGAAAGGAAAGGCTTACTTTAGTATTGAATTTTTCTGATAGTCCACTTATTCAGTTAAGTAAAATAAACTGAATTATGAAGGGGTTTTCTCTGCGATGTAACTTCACTGGTGATTTGACACTTGTATGCATGAAAAATTATGTCTAAAGGCCAAAATGTTACCTTTCTAGTGCCTCTAAAAGGAAGACCAACAAATCTCTATATCTCACCCATGAAACGCAATATAGTAAACTTTTACAGAATAATGATTAAGTAATGAGAAACATAATTAATCTTATATTAGAAAAATGAATCAAATGGAGAAATGAATAATTTTAAAGAATGCCCAAGAACTACCCATGCTAACTAACACATGTGTTCATTTCTTTCATCCAAAATCTGCTGGCCCTTGTCATATTCTGGTTCAATTTACGAGTTCATTTAGGTGAGTTCAGAACTCATTGAGCTCCGTATAGATTAGTCTGATTTGCATAGAAACAGCATAATACTATTCCTTACCTCTTCTTCCCAAATCCTGGAATGACAATTGCCAACATAAAACTTTTGTCATAAAAGGAAGTACACAGCTGAAAGGAAATGGTTCCTTGCAACATGTTCAGTACTTACAAAACAAGACAATTCATTGCACAGCCAAGTGATACAAGGTCATTAAAGAATCAGCAGTTATACAGTATGATGTGTGTTAGTGCTTTTCACACTGTGAGTTGTAATCTATCGTACAGTTATATGCTATTTTATTGATTTATTTTACTTATTTTCATCACTCTTTTTATATGTGTGTTTGTATGACCTGGATTCTGATGTACAATATATTCCTCACTACAGGTAATGGTAAAGAATTTGAACAATACTGGCATAGTAGAAAAGAAACAAGATATGACGTTAGAAAATCTAGATTTAGTATACTGCCCAATTGTTAATACATGTACATTTTAGGTCTTGTTTAAATATTCATAACCTCCCTTACCTGTCTTGCTCTGTTGTGGAGATTAGTTAGCACCATATGTGTGACCACGCTTTATGAAGTCCAATACTCAAAGTTGGGTTTGTTATTTTCATGAAATACAGCACCCTGTTTGATTTTAAGTCTATATCTTCTAGTTAATTTTTCTTTACTTTGTATCCAAATATTAACCATGTCCTTATATTCCCATAAGTCTCAGAAGGTTTACTTTTTCTACCATTTTATTTCCTTACATTACTCAGATCACTTGTCTTGAATCTGATGATAATGATTTCTAGATGTTAATACCAGTACACGTATGTTTTTAATCAGTGGAAATGCCCACAAATGCAAAGAGTACTATAGATTATTTTTCAAACACGTTTCAATATTTTAAATTATAATGATTAGTATTAGTATTAATAGGTGTCAATTTATTTATACTTTTTTTTAACTGCTCCTTGCAGAGCAGGGCTACCCTATAGGCAGTGTGCCCAGAGTAGCCTTTTTTAAAATAGTTTTTTTAGTATGCAAGTTTTCATAAGGAGATCACAACATACATGTAGTTGTATAAAAAGATTAAATCAATCAAGTTAAATAGATTATTTCTTCTCATAGACAGCAGTTACCTAAATCAATGTTGATATTTTCTAGTGGTACCCTCTTTTCTTACAAAATGAACATTAATCTTTTTCTTCCATCAAAATTCA
>NW_012115566.1:987600-989112 GCF_000951035.1 Colobus angolensis palliatus | reverse complement strand
TTCCACAATGGCTGAACTAATTTACATTTCCACCAACAGTGTAAAAGTGTTCCTATTTCTCCAGAGCATCGCCAACATCTGTTGTTTCCTGACATTTTTTTCCCAATGAAATGATTTGAATGGACACTTAAAGCTGTTTGTGAGCATACAAGATGATAAAGAAAACATTTATTAAATGAATAAAAGCTCAAAAGTGAAATATTATACATAAATATCAAATATCCTGAATCTCTAGAATTTTATTGTTGAATATGCCTTAGCTATTACAAGTGGTCTTTATTCTTGGTGACTTAGGGATTCCCAAGAAATGTGCAATCACTCCTGGCAACTCAAAGTAGTAATAAGTTAACCTCAAGAGAACAATCTTGTTTAAAAAAATAAATTTTAAGTGTATTTTATAAATTATTATTATTTTTATTTTGTTTTGTTTTTTGTTTTTGAGACGGAGTCTCGCTCTGTCGCCCAGGCTGGAGTGCAGTGGCGTGATCTCGGCTCACTGCAAGCTCCGCCTCCCGGGTTCACACCATTCTCCTGCCTCAGCCTCCCAAGGAGCTGGGACTACAGGCGCCCGCCACCAGGCCCCGCTAATTTTTTGTATTTTTAGTAGAGGTGGGGTTTCACCGTGTTAGCTAGGATGGTCTCAATCTCCTGACCTCGTGATCTGCCTGCTTCAGCCTCCCAAGTGTTGGGATTACAGGCGTGAGCCACCACGCCCAGCCTAAAGTCTCTGTTCTAATGAAGCTTACATACTAGTAAGGAGATAGAAAACTAATAATAAATAAATAGATATATAGAACAATGTCAGATAGTGATAAATGCTATGAAGAAAAAAGCAGGGTAAGAGAATCAAAATTAACTGAGGCTGTTACTTTAGACAGCATGGTCAGTCAGTTTCTCTGAGGGGGCAACATTTGACCTGAACAGAGTTAGGGGTTCTCATTCACTTGGAAGATTCTATACTGAGGTTTCAAGTTTGAATTTTTTTTTGAAATGTTGCTATTTAATGCATCAATGATTTATCAGCCCGTCTTCATTATATAACATTATATTTTAACAAGAACACTAAGCACTAAACTATTTAACGACCTTTGTCTTTACACAGGCACTACAAAGGAAACTACAAAGACTGTAGTTTTTGAAGTTAGGAAATGCAGACTGATCCTTTCTTTCTTCACTCATCCATTTGCATTGCTATAAAGGAATACCTGAGACTGGGGTAATTTACAAAGAAAAAAGGTTTATTTTGGCTCACAGTTGTTTCCTGACCTTTTCATAATCGCCATTCTAACTGGCGTGAGATGGTATCTCACTGGGGTTTTGATGTGCATTTCTCTAATGACCTGTGATGAGCTTTTTTCAATGTTTGTAGGCCGCCTGTCTTCTTTTGAGAAGTGTCTGTTCATATCTTTTGCCCACTTTTTGATGGGATTGTTTTTCTCTTGTAAATTTGTTTAAGTTCCTTGTAGATTCTGGATATTAGACCTTTGATGGGTAGATGGCAAAAATTTTCTC
>NW_012115566.1:982948-986960 GCF_000951035.1 Colobus angolensis palliatus | reverse complement strand
CCCGTCTCTACTAAAAATACAAAAATTAGCCGGATGTGATGGTGCATGCCTGTAATCCCAACTACTTGGGAGGCTGAGGCAGGATAATTACTTGAACCTGGGAGGCGGAGATTGCAGTGAACCCAAGATCGTGCCACTGCACTCCAGCTTGGGTGACAGAGCAAGACTCCGTCTCGAAAAAAACAATATGTATTTTGTTATCGTTGGGATTTAATTTTGGCCTGGTGTTCACTTTCTATATATGGCTATGAACAATTTAATAATGAGGTGAAATAGCCTTAAGTCTGATATATGATGCACCCACATAAAAATGGAAATGGCATGCACAAAGACACTTTACTTTCAGAGCTATATTGGAAAATTTATGGAATTTTAGGTAAAATTGCACCTAAAATTGTGTTATTAGTGACTGTAAGTAGCAATGCTAAATTTATTGTACTTGATGAATGAATGTATTTAGGCTAGTCATGGTTACTTTGGTTTAAATGTCTAAATAACATCTTTAGTTTTAAAAATGTGTTTGTAATTTGTACTATTGACGGGGATAATCTTGGACTGCAGTGGTTGTTGGCAATGTGTGATTTGTGTTTTCTTATTTTACAGAATTATCTAATGTGATATACTAATTTTTACAGGTAATATTTATATATTTCTAATAATTATATATTTGACAATCTACTAAAATGATTTGCTTTGGAAAAAAACTGAAAAACAATACTCAAACATGGCTGCCTGTGAGAGGCTAACTTCATCTTGAAGAACACATATTGATTGAAAAAAATATTTCATGCAAGTAGAAACCAAAAGACAGCAGGGATAGCTCTGCTTATATTAGACAAACTTTAAGTCCAAAACTATAAAAAGAGACAAAGAAAGTTGTTACATGATCAAAGGGTGAATTCATCAAAAGGACATAACAATTGTAAATATATATGCACCTAATACCAGATCATCTAAATATATAAAGAAAGTATTAGTAGACGTGAAAAGAATCAGACTGCAATACAATAATAGCAGGAGTTTTTCAATACTTCACTTTCAACGATGAACATATCATCTAGACAGATATCAATAAGGAAACACTGGACTTGAAATGCGCATTAGACCAAATGGACCTAACAGACATACATAGAACATTCCATCCAACAGCATCAGAATACTCATTCTTCTCAAGTGTAAATGGGACATTATCCAGGATCAAATATTAGGGAACAAAATAAGACTCCATAGTTTTAAGAAGATTGAAATCATATCAAGTATCTTTTCTGACCACAAAGGTATGAAAGTAGAAATGAATAATAGGAGAAAATTTGAAATATTTACACACATGGAAATTAAACAACATGCTCCTAAATAAACAATGGGTTAAAGAAAAAATCAAAATAGAAATTAAAAAATATCTTAAGACAGATGAAAATGAAAACACAAAAGAAATTAAAAAATACCTTAAGACAGATGAAAATGAAAACACAATATACCACAACTTACGGGGTGTAGCAAAAGAAGGTATTAGCAAGAGAAATGTTTATAGTAATAAATGCCTATATTAAAAAAGAAGAAAGATCCCAAACAAACAGCCTAATGTTACATTTCAAGAAACTAGAAAAAGAGAAGAGCAAACTAATCCCAAAGTTAGCAGAAGGAAGGAAATAACAAAGATCAGAGCAGAAATAAATAAGAGACTAGAAAACAATAGAACACATTCACAGAATGAAGACTTGAATTTTTGAAAAGATAAAAACAATTGACAAAACTTTAGTAGACCAACTAAGAAAAAAAAGAAGACTCTAATAAAGTCAGAAATGAAAGAGGAGACATTAAAATTGAAACTACAGAAGTACAAAAGATCATAAAAGAATACTATCAACAATTTTACACCAACAAATAGGGTAACCTAGAAGAAATGTTAGATTTCTAGAAACATAACAAGAGTGAATCACGAAAAAATAGAAAATCTGAACAGACTAATAATGAGTAAGGAGGTTAAATCAGTAATAAAAGTCTCCTACCAAAGAAAATCCCAGAATATGATGGATCTTGTGTTCATAGTTTGGAAGAATTAATATTATTAATATATATATATACTACCTAAAGTGATACACATATTCAGTGCAATTTCTATAAAAGTTCAATGACTTTTTTGTTTCACAGCAATAGAAAAAACAATTTAAAAATTCGTATGGAATGACAAAAACCCCAAAGTAGCTGAAGCACTTTTGAGCAAAAAGAACAAACCTGGAGACATCACACTACCTGATTCAAAATATATTACAAAGTTATAGTATTCAAAACAGAAAGGTACTGGCATAACAACAGACATAAACTCATGCATTTGTGGTTAATTGATTTTTGCCAAAGATGCCAAGAATAAACACATTATGGAGAAAGGGCAGTATCTTTAATGAATGATGCTGGGAAAATCAAATACCCAAATACAGAACAATGAAATTGAAACCTTATTTCACACCATATGCAAAAATCCACTAAAAATAGTTTAAAGATTTAATTGTATGACCTGAAAATGTAAAACTACTAGAAGAAAACATAGGAAAAAATGTTCTTGAAATTAATCATGGCAAAAATTTATTGGTGATGATCTCAATAGCACAGGAAACCAAAGCAGAAATAGACAAATGGGATTACCTCAAACCAAAAAGCTTCTGTATAATAAAGTAAACAACAGATTGAAGAGACAACCCATGGACTGGGAGAAAACATTTACAAACCATACATGGTTAGTATCCAAAATGTGTAAGAAATGCAAACAACTTAAATTTGTTAGCAAGAAAGCAAAGAACCCCATTTAAAACTGAGCAGAAGATTAATGGATATCTTTCAAAAGATGACATAAAAGATTAACAGATATAAAAAACATTTCTCAACATCACTGATTGTCAAGGAACTGCAAATTAAAACCACAATGAGATATCACTTCATACCTGTTAGAATGGCTATATCAGTAAAATAAGAGGTAATAAGTATTGGCAAGGATGTGGAGAAGGGAATCCTTATATACTAATGGTAGGAATGTAAATTAATACAGCTATTAATGAAATCAGGATGGAGATTCCTCAAAAAAAGATAGAATTACCATATGATCCAGCAACTACATTTCTGCGTACATAGCCAGAGAGACTGAAATTAGAATGTTAAAAATATATTGGTAGATTTTCCTTTAATTTGGTCTTAATGTCTCTCTTTGAAGAGTGGCTGGAAACTCTAGCCCTGCTCTGATGGGCTCCAGTGGAGGTGGTTGTGGTTGTGGATGTTTTCAGTGTTGTTTTCATGGAATACTTCTATATCCTGATGGAGAGCTAATGCCTAATTGTCCTGTTTATTACCAGGTTTCCCCTCACTGGAAACTTGTTTTCACTGGCAGACACCCTTGTGGCTCTTGTCTGACTAGTGTGTCCAGTTCATTCCTACCAAGATAACCACTCTCTAAGAGAGCCTTGTCCACAAAAGAAGTTAGTTTCAGTTGTGTCAGTCAGGTGAGATGCAAGTAAACAAAACACGTAATAGAAGTAGTTTTATTACTTAAAGATGCAGGAGAGAAGAGGGCAACTTTCCTCGCAGGTCTAATGGGAGAAGGGGCAGCCCTCAGAGACATGTATGCTCAACCAGTGGGTGGGTAGCAAGAGAGAGTGAGTGACAGTCGAGAAAGCCAAAGCCTTTACTGGGGTACACAGCATTACCCAAGCAGGGAGTAACTGATTGGTGGGTTTAGAGCAAGCAGGCACGAGTTCTTGGGAGTCATGTTGTATTGAGAGGTGTTCACTGCCGCAAATCCGCAGTCCATGTGGGGTGTGGGGATCAGTGGGGTAAGTCAAGTAGGTTGTATCCACGTGTCCCATAGGGAGGTGGAAACCAAGGGGCCAAATATCTGGATTGACCACCTTGAGAAACTGGGAGGAGAGCTTGGGAGCCATGTTGTATTGAGAGGTGTTCACTGCCGCAAATCCGCAGTCCATGTGGGGTGTGGGGATCAGCGGGGTAAGTCAAGTAGGTTGTA
>NW_012115566.1:979760-982498 GCF_000951035.1 Colobus angolensis palliatus | reverse complement strand
TCAACCAGTGGGTGGGTAGCAAGAGAGAGTGAGTGACAGTCGAGAAAGCCAAAGCCTTTACTGGGGTACACAGCATTACCCAAGCAGGGAGTAACAGATTGGTGGGTTTAGAGCAAGCAGGCATGAGTTCTTGGGAGCCATGTTGTATTGAGAGGTGTTCACTGCCGCAAATCCGCAGTCCATGTGGGGTGTGGGGATCAGCGGGGTAAGTCAAGTAGGTTGTATCCAGGTGTCCCATAGGGAGGTGGAAACCAAGGGGCCAAATATCTGGATTGACCACCTTGAGAAACTGGGAGGAGAGGAGAACTCGAAATTGTGTTGAGGGTGACTAAGCCCTGCTTCTGGTATGAGAAAGTTCAACTTATATTGAAAATAAACACTGAGGCAACATAAAATCATAAGAATTCACTACAGTTATTTGCACTACCATGTTCATTGTAGCATTGTTCACAATAACTGAGATATGGAAGGAACTTAAATGTCCATCAATGATAAACAGGTAAATATATAAAAGGGATATAATGTGATAGATATGTACCACCTTATCTACATAAAATGGAATACTATTCAGCCTTAAAGAAAAAGGGAAATTCTGTCTTTACAGCAACATTTCATGAACCTGCAGGACATTATACGAAGTGAAAGAAGCCAGACACAGAAAGACAAATACCACATGATCTCACTCATATGTGGAATCTAAAAAAGTTAAACTCATACAGGTGTAGAGTAAAATGATAGCTACCTGGGGGGCAGGGGATGGAGAAAGGGGGGATTTTAAACAAGTAGATTTTAAATGTTCTCACTATAAGAAAAATAAGTATGTGAGGTAATGACTGTGTTAGCTGGACTGAATCATTCTGTATTATACATATATATATCAAAATATCACATTGTACCTAATCAATATATAGAATTATTGTTTGTCAATTAAAATAAAATAGAAGATTGGAGTAATATTCAAGATATTTTTAACCTGTTGCAGGAAAAATCTGGGAATTGAATTTAAAAGACAACTGGGAAGGCATAAATAATATAGGTCAGTCTCAAAGAGCATGCCATTAGTAAGGAACAGATACACAGTTTAGTCTTTATGTATTCTAGTTTTTCTGTTGAGTGCTCTGAAATAACTCCTTTTTTTCCAGTTGTCTTGTAAATTTGACCCTTAGCCCCATGGAAAACTGAAAAAAGAAATCAGATGGCTCAGTAAAACCCATTCCCTTTATTGTAAATATAACTCACAGCATCTTTTCCCATATTTGTTGGTGATAAATTCACTGTCATCACAGTGAATCATGCTGAACATATGCTGAATATATTTCTGTGAAAAGTTTAGTACTGAGAACATCACACCAGGACAACTCCTTGAAGGGCATTAATTGCAACTTTGAGATCTATCATCCCAAAGGCCCCAGTCAATGAAAGAGTATTCCATTATTCTTTTTGTTTCCATAAATATACCATTTACTCTGGGATAAAGTCTCCATCCCCTGATACCTTGAATGCCCTAAAGTATTTCCACATTCTGCTAAAAAGCAGATCTTTTGGACAAACTCAGGCTGTCTTTTCTGTAGCAATGACAATCACAGTTATTTCCAGACTCTGTTGTCCATAGTTAGATTTAAAACATTGGCAAAAATGTTATAAGAAGGCAATTAGGTTGACGTTTTTAGGTTGTATGACAACCAGAGAGCCCCTTCATCAGTTTATACATGATGAGGTCATAGGTCAGGAAGAGAGTGACAGGGAACAGGGACAAACACAGGAAGGTCAGTACTGAAAGAAGTTGGTGCACTTCTTAAGGGGTAGACAGCTTCCATGTTTCAAAATCGCAGGAAGTGTAGATTTTAAATGTTGTTACTACAAAAAAAAAAATGGGTGTGAGGTGATAGATACATTAACTAGTTTAATATAATCATTCTATAATATATATACATATCAAAACATTACAATGTACTCCATAAATATATGTAATTATTACTAGTCAATGAAAAATTAAAGTAAGAACACAAACCAGATATAGTATAAAGGAATGAATAAGACACGAATTGGGATAATGTCTCTTAGTAGTAACTGAGAAAAGAAGAGACACTCAGCCATCCATGTTCCCTACAGTGTTTGATTTAAAAGAAGAGAGAAGATATTTTATTCCACAGCTCATAGAAGCTACATTTGATAGGGTCTTCATTTCCCTCTTTTCCACCAAAAGAAAATCGAAGCTGCAAACTTGTCTCTACATGAGTTTTGTTTTTTTGTCCCTTATTTCCTATCCCTTTTATCAACTCTGGAAGAAGGCTGAAAGACGGTTTATACAACAGAAAAATATCAGATTTCACCTTTTAATTACTGTAGTAAGGAACTCAGGCAGCTGCGTTAGGAAAGAAAATTATGCCTGCATTAGCAAAAATATCAGCATTAGAGTTCAAGTATCTTACAGAGTATTACCTTTCATCCTAGGGAAATTTAAAAAAAAAATTCTTGCAATTTTTTCATGATTTCTCAAAAAGTAATAATCATTCCATTACCAACAATATGGAAAAGTGTACAGATATCTTTGTACCTATCTGGAGCATTTGCACAGACTTGGCCCAAGTTCAACATTCCTACTTCTCCAGTCATAACTCAACTCATTAGGCAAACCTTTACATCTTTTTCAAGAGTGAAGATTAGAATATTTGAGTTGTTAAAAGTTTTTCAGAACCCTGAAGGTGAGTCGGGTGTAAATAAATTTGTCTTTTGTC
>NW_012115566.1:977341-979020 GCF_000951035.1 Colobus angolensis palliatus | reverse complement strand
ATCAATTTAACTTTTGAAAATATAAAATTATTTTCTTAAATATTGTCTTTCTGATTATGGAATATCTTAGTCTTCATTTATCCAAATGTTAACTCAGAAATGTATATAAAATAACTCAGTAACTTGAAAAGCTATTGCTTGTATCCACAGCTGGAAAAATATCTCAATGAAGCATATAAAGGGAACTGCATAAAAATTCTACTGTCATAATGGTGCACACTATCTGGAATTGGGATACTTTTTTCTCCAATCTGTTTGCAAGTGAGCGGTTGACAATGCATGGACAGACTTTGAGTTTATGTGATTCTTTCTTTAGGTACAGGAAAAATAAGAATGATGATGGAAAAAAATGCAAGTTTTGAAGACTTCTTTATTCTACTTGGATTTTCTAATTGGCCTCATCTGGAAGTACTTCTCTTTGTGGTTATCTTGATCTTCTACTTGATAACACTAATAGGAAACCTGTTCATCATCATTCTGTCACACCTGGACTCCCATCTCCACACTCCAATGTACTTCTTCCTTTCAAACCTCTCATTTCTGGATCTCTGCTACACCACCAGCTCTATTCCTCACTTGCTGGTCAATCTCTGGGGCCTGGAAAAGACCATCTCTTATGCTGGTTGTGTGGCTCAACTTTACTTTGTTCTTGCACTGGGAACTGCAGAGTGTGTCCTACTGGTGGTGATGTCCTATGATCGTTATGCAGCTGTGTGTAGACCTTTGCATTACACTGTCCTCATGCACCCTCGTTTCTGCCACTTGTTGGCTGCGGCTTCTTGGGTAAGTGGTTTTACTACCTCAGCACTTCATTCCTCCTTTACTTTCTGGATACCCCTATGTGGACATCGCCTAGTGGATCATTTCTTCTGTGAAGTTCCAGCACTTCTGCGATTATCATGTGTTGATACCCATGCAAATGAGCTGACCCTCATGGTCATGAGCTCCATTTTTGTTCTTATACCTCTCATCCTCATTCTCACTTCCTATGGTGCCATTACCTGGACTGTACTGAGCATGCAATCAACCACTGGGCTTCAGAAAGTGTTTGGAACATGTGGAGCCCATCTTGTGGTTGTATCTCTCTTTTTCATTCCAATCATGTGCATATATCTCCAGCCACCATCAGAAAATTCTCCTAATCAAGGCAAGTTCATTGCCCTCTTTTATACTGTTGTCACACCTAGTCTTAACCCTCTAATCTACACTCTCAGAAACAAGGATGTAAGAGGAGCAGTGAAGAGGCTAATGGGGTGGGAGTGGGGAATATGACAGGGAAATCATGTTGGCTGTTGTTGTTTTTCTAGGATCTCGTCCATCTTGAAAGGTAGTTTCCCTTCTTCTTTGTGATTTGTTTTTCGTCTAACAGTTCACAAAACATGGAATAGTTCAGTCCCCCATTTGTTACTCTTTTTAATATTCAGTTCTGAAATATTATGTTGAGATAAAGTTTTTGATTAGTACCACTCTGGTCTTTTATAATTCTATATTTATTTCCACGAAAATTGTGTACTGTGGTTTCAACATAAATAAATGTGTGTGTGTGAATAATTATAAGGAGATTATTTAAAAAATATTGGAAATATTTCTGACAATGTGCTAAATTATGAACTGACCATTGATATGTACAGGAAGAGAAGGGCAATATTGCAAAGACGTATGCTAAAGAAGTTTTTCGT
>NW_012115566.1:967723-973621 GCF_000951035.1 Colobus angolensis palliatus | reverse complement strand
TTGATTAGCTAAATCTTTTTGAATGTGTACTCTCTCCCAGTTTGTGAAATTCTTGGTAACATGTATAAATATAACATACTTTGTCTGAACAGAACGCACTTTCTGTCGGGAAAAATGGCAACTTAAGATAAAAGATGAAGTATCTGTACATGGCTTAATTTGTGACTGGGATTAATGCTAATAAATTAACATAGCTTTTAAAAATCAGAAACAATATACTCTGATTACTCTTTAGATTGTATACATCTTTCACCTTTTAAAAATCAAAAACAAAACAAGAAGTTTGGCAATAAACTCTGAAAATAAATACCAATTCATAGCTCCTGTAGGAAGACAATGCTATTAAATGAAACAAAACAGAATATGTGCTTTATTTGCTTTAGTTGGCTTAGTCAATGACATATTGAAAACAGCTTAAAACTCTTAACATCCTTGTTCTTTGTTGAATAGCATTATTAAAAAAATTATTTACTTTGATTTTATTTTTTCCAGCTTTACTGAGGCACAAATAAAATTACATATATTTAATGTGCACAATGTGATTATACATAAATCAAACCAAATTGTGAAATTATTACCACAATCAAATTGACACATCCATCATCTCACATAGTTACTGTGTGTAGGGGGAGCAGGGAGGGTCAGGACACTTAAGGTCTAATCTCTAAGCAAATTTCAAGTGTACAGTACAGTATTATTAACTTTAGTCACTCTAATCTACATTAGATCTCCAGAATGTATTCATCTTACGACAGAATTTTCTACCATTTGACTGTCTCTCCACTCCCCACCCTCCAGCCCATGGCAACCACCATTCTATTCTCTGCTTCTATGGGTTCAGTTTTAAATTTTTTTTGATACAGAGTCTCACTCTGCCACACAGGCTGGAGTGCCGTGGTGTGATCTTGGCTCACTGCAACCTCTGCCTCCCGGCTTCAAGCAACTCTCCTGCTTCAGCCTCCCCAGTAGCTGAGACTATAGGCACCCACCACTACACCCAGCTAATTTTGTATTTTTAGTAGAAACAAGTTCTCACCATGTTGACCAGGCTGGTCTTGAACCCCTGGCCTGAAAAGATCCACCTGCCTTGGCCTCCCAAAGTGCTGGGCTTACAGACGTGAGCCACTGTTCCTGAGTTCAAATTTTTTAGATTCCACATGTAAGTGTTATCATACTTTTTTTGTCTTTCTGTGTGTGGTTTATTTCACTTATCACAATATCCTCCAGTTCATCCATGTTATAACAAATGGCAGGATTTTCTTTTTACTGGCTGAATAATATTTCTCTCTCTCTCTCTCTCTCTCTGTGTGTGTGTGAGATCAGATTTTCTTTATCCATTCTTCCATCGGTGGATGCTTAGATTGTTTCTTCATCTTGGCTATCATGTATAATGCTGCAATGAACACGGGGGGCATAGATACCTCTTCGAGATACTTACTTTATTTTTCTTGGATAAATACCCAGTGGGATTGTTGGGATCACATCACATCTCACACAGACTTCACAAAATGTGAGAACATAGATTCCTCCTGTCTCCATGGAAATCTTGCCATTTAGTAATATGTCATGTGTCACTCCAGCTTCTCATGATATACAAGACTCTTTTCTTTTCAAATTTATTGAAGTATAATTTATGTACAATGAAATCTACACATTTTAAGTATATAGTTCAATGAATTTTTTCATATCTTCTTTTCATTGTATCTTTGTTAGCCATCAAATATTGGATTTAATAAGCGATCAGAAAAAGTGTATAATTATAATCCTTTATACTGTAACAGTACTACACAACTTATAAAGCACATTAATATACTTTGTTTCATTAGAATTTTGGTCATCATAGAAACCCTAAAGCTTTGTTGGCTGTTAGCCTCTTGAAACAAAGGAAAAATAAGATATAAACATTGTTGTTCCTACGTTAAAAGTTGGGAAATTGAGTCTTAGAGAGATTATGTAGTCTTGTCTAAATGCACACACTAATAAATGGCAAATTTGAGTCTCAAAGACAGGTCTCTCAATATCAGATTGAAAGAATAGTTCAGTGAGTTTGACAAATGTATAATTGTGTAAATATCACCACAATCAAGATTATAGGACATTTCTATTACTCCCCAAAGAACTTGTTTTTTTTTTTGTAGTCAACTCTCCCCTTTTAGTCATAGCCTGAGGCAGCATTAATTTTCTCTAAATGTACTTGGCTTTTCCATTTTTAGAATTTGAAATAATTGCAATCATGCAGTATGTAATCTTTGGGTGTGGCTTGTTTCCTTTAGCATGATGTTTTTGACATTTATTATGTTGCTACGTGTATTAGTTACTTTTTCCTTTTTATTGCTTGTTAGAACTCCATTGTATGAACATGCTAAAATTTATCCATTTATCTGTGATGGGCTTCGGGAGTATTTAAAATTTTTGGCTATTATGAATAATGCTGCTATGAAAATTTGTATGAAAGTGTTTGTGTGGACGCATGCTTTCACTTAATTTGGGTAAATACCTTTTATTTGTACCTCTCCAGGAGGACCACATGCTTAGTGTATATTATCTTTATGAGATACTGCAAACATGTTTTCAAAGTGGCTGTTCTATTTTCACTTCAGACAGCAGTGTATGAGAGTTCCAAATGAACTCACATTCTTTCTAATACTTGGTGTTGTCAGTTTTTATACTTTTCACCTCTCAAGTTAGGTTACCTGTAGCTATAATTTGCATTGAGGAATGTCGACGTTGACCATCATTTTGTGTGCTTTTCACATGCTTCTTATACATTATTTTGTGTAGTTTCTGTTCAAATATTTTACTCACTTTAAAAATTGCATCATTTGTCTTCTTATTGTTGAATTTGAAGTTCTTCGTATATTCTGAACTCAAGTCCTTGGTCAAACAAATCTTTTGCAAATAAAGTACTGTCATATCTTTCAAAGAGAAAATTTTTAACTTCAATAAAATACAGTGTGTCATTTCCACAAAAAAAGCCTGGTGGTATTTTGATTGGGGATTGCACTGAATTTATAGACCAATTGGAGAAGAACTGGCAACTTGACAACATTGACTTTTCTGATCTGGGAACATGGTATTGATCTCCATTTACTTACATCTTATTTTCTTTCAGAAGCATTTGAGGTTTTCATTGTATAAATATCGTTCATATTTTGTTAAAGTCATCTCTACATATTTCATGTTTTTGGATACCACTATAAATTGTATAGAAATATGACTGATTTTTTTCCATTGTGTGTTTTATTTTATTTTATTATACTTTAAGTTCTAGGGTACATGTGCACAACGTGCAGGTTTGTTACGTGGGTATACATGTGCCATGTTGGTTTGCTGCACCCATCAACTTGTAATTTACATTAGGTATTTCTCCTAATGCTATCCCTCCCACATCCACTCCCGCCCTCACAGGCCCCAGTGTATGATGTTCCCAGCCCTGTGTCCAAGTGTTCTCATTGTTCAATTCCTACCTATGAGTGAGAACATGCGGTGTTTGTTTTTCTGTCCTTGTGATAGTTTGCTGAGAATGATGGTTTCCAACTTCATCCATGTCCCTGCAAAGGATGTGAACTCATCCTTTTCTATGGCTGCATAGTATTCCATGGTGTATATGTGAATTTTCTAGACCTCAACTCCAACTGAGCTTCCCATCTACAATGCTTTAATAGTTTGTGATCTACACTAATTCACATTCCTCCCATACAAAGCACTCGAATTAAAAGAAGCTCAGCAGGATCATTTAGTATCATTTATTCCTTTTGCCTCAGATGTGACTTTCAGTGTGTTTTATTGATCTGAGTGTGTATTGTAGAGAAAAAAGTTGAGAGTTGCTGCCTTAGAAATACTTTGCTGTAATTAAATCATGTTATGCCATCTGTATTTTCACAAGTTACTAACATCACACCTAAAAATGTTAACATTTGCTGGCACCCAGTAGACTGGCAGGGGCTAAAAACTCTCCTACAAGTCTAGTTACCAAAACATGAAAAATATTGGAGCTTGGTACAATCTCCTACAGACCAGGATATCAGACATTTCCTGGATTTTGATAACTGATTGAATTCTGCTAGTCCCCACAGGTTGTAGGATCACTGGTTAAATTCTTGTCCAATAAGACAGAGAAATTTAAGCGTATGATTATATGACTACTTAATCATATTTATCTTAAAAACAACATTTAATATATTTTAAAGTAAACTGGAGTGATATATACCAAGCTCATGGTAGTTGTCTCTGGATTTAGTGTTGTGTCAGAGAGTGACAGTTAAAGGGGTTATGAACTTTATCTGTGACACTTTATGTGCTAAAAATGCTGAAAATTAAAATGACAAAAGTTATGGTTGATGATTCTGAATGATGGGAATATAGGTGTTTATTTTTAATATTTTAAATATCTAAAATAAAGGATGAAGAAATAATGTAGAATGCCTTGTTAAAATATCAGTTCTAATTAAAATTCACTATAATGGTAATAGCAACTAACATGTATTGAACGACTATGCACTAGGCATAGAGGATAATGTTTGCATATTTTCATATTGAGTTTTTGCAGCAATCAAGACTACTGAAGCCAAGACCATTTCAGTTGCTTCACATAAGTGGATAGGAAAATACCTGATCATGCTCTTAAAATTACTGACTTTAAAACATAATTGTATTGTAAATGTGACTCAATTTTCATACCGAGACTTTGTTTGGTACACATGGTATCACCTAGACGCAATGTAACAATTGAAAAATCTTCATTAATTTATAAACTCATGATGTGCTTTTTTTTTTTAAACATGGGATGGAGATAGCTATCACAGCTAATTTAACTTTTTTATATATTTCAGCAAAGCTTTTAACAAGACATCAAAAGGAATTATTGATAACAATATTTTGGAAATATTAAATAATTTTGTTAAAAGTTTTCTGAGTTTGGTAGTGACCTTCTGAGTATAGTTTGAATGGTCTTCAAAGGTAATTTTTAACACTTTTGCAGGGCTGAACTTGGCCTTGAATTTTAGAGATGTTAGACACAATTAAAGAATTCAAATTAATAAAACAAATATGTATAATGTAGTCTTTATATTTCCTTTTTAAAAATGTTTCATGCCTTTTCTCATTCCCAGATTAGACTACCTGACAAGCTACATCTCAAATTTGGCCCCTACCATACTGAAGAATTGGGGAAGAAGTTTCAGGTAACTCGAGATAACCCATTCCTTTCCCTGTAAATACAGCTCAAAGCGTTTTTCTCAGTGATGATTGGACTATAGATTCTTTGTCATCTTAGTACAACAATGTGGCATCATGCCAAGAATATCACTGCGGAACTGTTCTAACCAGGATAACTCCTTGAAGGGCATTAATTGCCGCTTTGGGATTTACCCTCTTAGTAGCCCCAGTCAAGGAAAGCAAGTCACATTCTTTTGTTTCCAAAAAGGGCCCATTGGACTCTAAGACAAAGGCCCATCCCTTGATACACTGAAAGCTCTCATAAGTTTCTCTTTTGGGTAAAACTAAATTTTTCAGTAGATTCAGAGCTTTCTCTTCTGTAGCAATGATAGTCATAGTTACATTCAGACTGTTTTCCTAAATGATGTAGTAGATGAGGGAAGTGTAGGCATTTATGTTGGTGATTTCAAGGTGATAACAATCAGAGATCAGATCAGTCTGTGCATGATGAGGGAATCAGTTGGGAAGACAATATACAAGGAATGTGGACAGACACAGGAAGGACAGAGTGAAAGGCATTGTTTCAGTACTGCTTAAGTACTAGGTAAGTGTATAAACAAATATTGTAAGAATAAAAAAACTTGGCCAGTGACATGGGAATGGGGAAAAGATGTCATTTTCTCCCTCCATTATACCTGATTTCCAAAACTAGAGAGGATCATTTATTCCTAGTCCATGAAA
>NW_012115566.1:964824-967288 GCF_000951035.1 Colobus angolensis palliatus | reverse complement strand
TTGATACACTGAAAGCTCTCATAAGTTTCTCTTTTGGGTAAAACTAAATTTTTTAGTAGATTCAGAGCTTTCTCTTCTGTAGCAATGATAGTCAGAGTTACATTCAGACTGTTTTCCTAAATGATGTAGTAGATGAGGGAAGTGTAGGCATTTATGTTGGTGATTTCAAGGTGATAATCAGAGATCAGAACAGTCTGTGCATGATGAGGGAATCAGTTGGGAAGACAATATACCAGGAATGTGGACAGACACAGGAAGGACAGAGTGAAGGGCATTGTTTGAGTACTGCTTAAGTACTAGGTAAGTGTATAAAGAAATATTGTAAGAATAAAAAAACTTGGGCAGTGACATGGGAATGGGGAAAAGATGTCATTTTCTCCCTCCATTATACCTGATTTCCAAAACTAGAGAGGATCATTTATTCCTAGTCCATGAAACCAACTTTTAACTTTTAACTTTTGTGGGTACACATTAGGCGTATGTATTTATGGGGTACATGAGATTTTTTTTTTGATAATTTCTTCTTTTTTATTTTTTGTAGAGACAGGGTTTCACTTCATTGCCCAGGCTAGTCTCAAACTTCTGGGCTCCAGAGATCCACCCACCTTGGCCTCCCAAAGTGTTGGGATTACAGGCATGAGCCACGGTGCTGGACCCAGGTATTTTTGACACAGGCATACAATGTGTAATAATCACAGCAGACTAAATGGAGTATATATCAACTCAAGCATTTATCCTTTCTTTGTGTTAAGGATAACTTAAACTTTTGATAAGGCTTTTAACTTTTGATAAGGCTTTTATTTTCTGCTCCACCAGTAAGAAGAAAATTAACCCAGAAAAATTCCTGCCTTTTCCTTACTTGCATCTGGTAATTTTTTGTTTCTTTTTTATCTCATATCTCATTCTAACCTCCCTATGTAAGACTGCTGAAGGATGGGTCATGCAATTGGCAAAGATAACTCACAGCTGCCTCTTGTTTTAGTTAATGTACTAAATTATCGAGGCAACTACAAGAAAAAAGAAAATTATATCTGCATGAAAGGAAGTAACTATAACATTTGTGTTCATATTTATCATGATGTATTATCTCCTATTCTAGAGAAATTTTTGAAAATCTCTTGGAAAATTTTCATCTTCCCTCAAGGGCTGTGACCTTTAAGTGAAGTAATCTTCATGATTTACTCTTTGACTATTGCTGTTTTTTGATTCAGCCATAGCTTTTAAAATTTTCTTTTAAAACAATGTGTAGACTGATTTTCCTGGATGGTTTCTAAGTTGTTGAAAGTAATTTAGATGAGTGTAACAACTGGCTAATGATTATTTACATTACCAAGTCTATTAATAGGGTCTGAGGTCAGTCTTTTAATCTTGGGACCAAACTGAATGTTCCAAACTTTTCTGCTGAAACTCAACCAATTCGCTACTCCTGACATTTTTTTCAGGAGTTGCATTTACAAAACATGAGCGATTAAGAGACCCCCAAAAGAGGCAATCACAGGTGGCCCCACAATGATTCTTTCTTCCTGTGCCATAGCCAATTGGAAGGTATAAGAAAAATAACTGACTGTGGGAGTAATGAAACAGACGGCACATGGCAAAGCTGGAAGAAGCGAAGAATTTAGAGAAAAAGGGATAGATAGTGGGTTACTATGCCTGACACAATAACTATATAACAAAAGTAAGTATTATTTTTTTCTATGAAAGACTGAAAACTCACTGGAGAAAAAGTATCACCTAGGAGTCATAACTATTTGTAAGATATTATTTTATTTTTAACAAAAAACGTAACATGAGATTCACTGGGCGCAATGTATTAAATGATGAACAGCCACTTAATGATTCATTAAATATTCAGAACTCTTTAAATTGGAGAATAAATATGTACTAATTATAGCTCATGCTCAGAATTTATATACTATCTAAATTATCGTCCTAGACAAAAATACATCATGTAGAAAGCTGCTTCAGGCCGTGTGGTTCAGCTTTGTGAACCCTGTGACAGACACACCTGCAACTCTAAGACCTTCACTCAGGCTCTTCTCCATTTTCCTGCCCCTCCCTCCCACCTTGCCTTCCTTCTCTGTTCTCTCACTGAATTTTTATCTTTCTTTCCCTAAAGTTTGAATCTTTTCAAATTCAGTTACAGTCACACATTCTTTAGAAAGTATTCTATCACTGTTCTCCCCAGAGTTTTAGCTGAGTTCATATAATGAATACCCATACATTGATGAGCAAGTGTCTGTGTCTTCTCTATTTGTGTTCAATTTTTCAGTTTAGAAATACATTTTGAGTCCAAGTAAACAAATCAGAAGATAAGATTCTTATCTAATTGAAGCTAAACATTTTTTGTTTAGGTGAACTTTTTAAAATTATTATTATTATACTTTAAGTTCTAGGGTACATGTGCACAACATGCAGGTTTGTTACATATGTATACTTGTGCCATGTTGGTGTGCTGCACCCA
>NW_012115566.1:938632-960289 GCF_000951035.1 Colobus angolensis palliatus | reverse complement strand
TCCCCAGAGGTGGAGTCTACAGAGACAGGCAGGCCTCTTTGAGCTGCTGTGAGCTCCACCCAGTTCGAGCTTCCCAGTGGCTTTGTTTACCTACTTAAGTCTCAGCAATGGTGGGCGCCCCTCCCCCAGCCTCGCTGCTGTCTTGCCGTTAGATCGCAGACTGCTGTGCTAGCAGCAATGAGGGAGGCTCCGTGGGCGTGGGACCCTCCCGGCTAGGTGTGGGATATAATCTCTTGGTGTGCCTGTTTGCTTACAGCGCAGTATTGGGGTGGGAGTTACCCGATTTTCCAGGTGTTGTGTGTCTCAGTTCCCCTGGCTAGGAAAAGGGATTCCCTTTCCCCTTGCGCTTCCCAGGTGAGGCAATGCCTCGCCCTGCTTCAGCTCTCGCTGGTCGGGCTGCAGCAGCTGACCAGCACCGATTGACTGGCACTCCCTAGTGAGATGTAGCCAGTACCTCAGTTGAAAATGCAGAAATCACCTGTCTTCTGTGTCACTCGCGCTGGGAGCTGGAGACTGGAGTTGTTCCTATTTGGCCATCTTGCTCCACCCCCTAGGTGAACATTTTGAAATAACTACTAAATTCAATATTTTCAACATATCTTTCCATCCATGTGTAAGATTATTGGGGTTACAATGATTACGTTTTCCACAATCACACTTAAGAAAATAACCTGAAAATGCTGAAAAGAAAACTAAAGTTCCTTGTTTATTAACAAAGAAAGATTCTGTGTTTTATGGAAATGATCTTCCGTAGCTAGGAATTTCTTTCAATTACTGTTTACCTAGATGTCACCGTAAAATGAATGAGAACTTGATAGTTATTTTTCTATAATAAGGCAAACATCTGAATAAAATATAAAATTAAAAAATTATTTTGTATTTTTTTATTATGGTAAAATTTCAAACTTAGAGAAGAGTTGCAAAAAAGTAGTATAAAAGACTAACATTTACCCTTTAACCAGATTGAGTATTAGTTTACATTTCCCCCTAAAGCTTTGTTATATCATCTATCATCTATCTATCCATCTATGTATGTATGTATGTATGTATGTATGTATGTATGTATCTATCTATCTATCTATCTATCATCTCTTTTTCTGGACTAGTTGAGAGTAAGTTTGAGATGACACGTTCCTTTACACCAAATACTTTATTCAGTGTTTTTTTGTCTAAGAAAAAGGATGTTACTTTACATAAGTCCAGCACAGTACCCAAATCAAGTCCAAACTGAGATTTCTTAAGTTGTCTCAATAATTTTGTTAATAGCTAGTTTTTGAAAAAATGCAGGATTGTACACTGAGAAATCACGTCTCTCTAGTCTCCTTTCATCCGGACCAGTTCCTCACCCTTTGTTTTTCTACTTAAGCTTGATAGTTCTGAATTGTATAGGCAAGATATTTCTCTCAATTTGAGTTTTTCTCACGTGTCTTTATTATTAGAATTAGTCTGCATTATTAGAATGTTTAACACAAATATCACTGAAGTGACATCATGTCATGTTCAGAGCATCATCACAGCAGGTTCATGATGTTGGTTGTGCAAATACAGGCGATCTTAAGATCAATAAAACCACTTGGTTATGGTGGTGTCTGCCAGGTTTTTCTACTATAAATTTCACTGTTTTTCAGTTTGAAATTAACAAGAAATTTGTGAGGAGATATTTTAGACTATTTTAGATATTTTAGATATTTGTACATATCCTGTTCCCCATCAAATTTTTATCCACTAGTTTTGCAATCATTTATGTTTTTCTTAACACCATCACCCCTTCTATATTTGTTAATTAGGGATCTACTGTAGGGAATAGCTTTATCTTCCCCATTCATGTATTTATTCTTTTGCTTTTTATATCAATATGAGCTTTATAATTCTTCTTTTGTTAAATTCATTACTACTAATGGTTAAATTGTCCTACAATTAAATGATGGCAAGCCCTTCAAACTGGCTTTTATTTTTTATTCAAGTGTGCTGATGTTTTTGGATCACATGTTTACTCTTTTTTGAGTTTACCTGACTTTTTTTTTTCTCTCAGGTAATAGGAAATGAATGATGATGGAAAAGTCAATGCTAGCTCTGAGGGGTACTTTATTTTAGTTGGATTTTCTAACTGGCCTCATCTGGAAGTAGTTCTCTTCGTGGTTGTCTTGATCTTCTACTTGATGACACTGATAGGAAACCTGTTCATCATCATCCTGTCATACCTGGACTCCCAACTCCACACTCCCATGTACTTCTTCCTTTCAAACCTCTCATTTCTGGATCTCTGCTACACCACCAGCTCTATCCCTCAGTTGCTGGTTAATCTCTGGGGCCCGGAAAAGACCATCTCTTATGCTGGTTGTGTGGTTCAACTTTACTTTGTTCTTGCACTGGGAACTGCAGAGTGTGTCCTACTGGTGGTGATGTCCTATGATCGTTATGCAGCTGTGTGTAGACCTTTGCATTACACTGTCCTCATGCACCCTCGTTTCTGCCGCTTGTTGGCTGCGGCTTCTTGGGTAAGTGGTTTTACCAACTCAGCACTTCATTCCTCCTTCACCTTCTGGATACCCCTGTGTGGACACCACCAAGTACATCACTTTTTCTGTGAAGTTCCAGCACTTCTGTGATTATTGTATGTTGATACCCATGCCAATGAGCTGACCCTCATGATCACAAGCTCCGTTTTTGTTCTCATACCTCTCATTCTCATTCTCACTTCTTATGGTGCCATCGTCCAGGCTGTACTGAGGATGCAATCAACCACTGGGCTTCAGAGAGTGTTTGGAACATGTGGAGCCCACCTTATGGTTGTATCTCTCTTTTTCATTCCGGCCATGTGCATATATCTCCAGCCACCATCAGGAAATTCTCAAGATCAAGGCAAGTTCATTGCTCTGTTTTATACTGTTGTTACACCTAGTCTTAACCCTCTAATCTACACCCTCAGAAACAAAGATGTAAGAGGGGCAGTGAAGAGACTAATGGGGTGGGAGTGAGCCTGTGTACGTGTCATATTAACAATATAATGGAGTCTCCCCTCACAATGATTCATCCTTCTATTTATTTATCAACAATTCTTTTATTCACTCACTCTGTTAGCACTTGCTTAGCATGTACTCTAACAAGGTCCTGGAGTTCCTGGTGACAGGTATGAATAAAACACAGTCAACCTAAATACCATTCACTTGTGGAGAAAACAGCTATGTAAAATCGAGATAAAACATCTATAGCAATGTTTTTCCATGGCACAAACCTAATGAATCCAAGACAGACTTTTGTTGATTGAAAATAAGGCATGAAATTTGTTGTAAATCTTGATAAAAGCGAAGTTATAATTCCTATGAAAAGATGATACTCTCAATTTAAAAATCTCTACAATATGGCTTTTAATTTCTTGCTTTTTGGGCAGAATACTTTTGTCTTCTATCTTTAGTGTAGTTAAATACACAGCAAAATACTTCAAATCCTTTTCTCCAACACTGATTTTTCTTTGTTGGATAGTAAATTTTGAGAGGAATTTTGGTCCATATTCTTTCATAGCCAATATCAATAGTAGGATGATAAGTTTTATGAATTATAGCAAGAGAGTCTTTGAAGCAGTGTAGCAGAAGTCAGCATCTGAGATCCCTCTTTTTTGCAAGGCAGTGAGAAGTATACAGGAAGTAAAAGGAGCTGGTAAAGCAGATCTATGTAGCTTATAAAGAAATGGTCATCATAGGTTTGGTACACTTAGGTGAGGTAAATGCTTGGAGCATCTGCATAACCTAAGGAACTATGGAGAACATTTGAGGCAAATAGAGAGCTAGGCTCTGAAAATGACTTGAAGCAAATGGGCATATGAATGAATTATGTGAAAATGTATTGGAAAAATTTTATGATACAAGTTGTCATATGGAAAATGATAGTTTACTTTTATTTTAAAGCTTGATCTAATTTGAATATTTATGGTTAATAAGTATATTATGTATGTCAGTATAAGTGTTTCAAATAAATAAATATATTTTATAGAAGTTGTTTTGTTCTATATATTATTGTCAACCATCTTCATCTGAAATAATAGTGCTATACCTAGAGCAATTTAAACTGACAGTCGTAGTCAAATGAAGTGGAAAAATGACTAAAGGATAATTCACTATAAAGTAACATACTTGCAATCCCTGAGTTTTCTCTATAACTCAAATGTCAGCTGTAGCTTTTGAGGCCTGTGAAATTTAGATATGATTGATTCACACACTGTTTCCTAAATTATAAAAATAAAAACGCATCTCGGAACTTCCCTCCAATTTCCAGTGTGACTTGCAATTGCATTGATTCTGCTGACTTTATCTTCCTTCTGCATCTGTGACTCTTCCTTTATTTCTAACTAGGCATGAAAATTATGAGGCATGTGCCCTTGTCCTTAAGCTTACCCAAGAAATGAAGAACCAAGAATCGTGTATGTAAAATAACTTTTAGCAAACAATTGGGACCACATAGGGTAAAACATCACATAAAAACACATTTTTAAAAACTTAAAGAACATAGGTTAGCCCTTTGAACTATTTTCCACTACGGAAATTTTATGATTTGGAACACTTCCTGTAGCATCCTAGTTTCTCACCTACTAAAATCACCCCCCATCTTTAATAAGGATAAGTCAAAAAATTGTACTTATTTATGATATACAGCATAATATTTTGACATATGCATAATTATGCAATTATTATTCAAGTTAATTAACAGATCATTAACTCCTATACTTGCCTGTTCTGTGGTGAGAACATTTAGGACCTGTTATCTTAGCAATTTTCAAGTATGCATTACAGTACTATTAACTATAGTCACCATATTATAGAATAGATTTCTTGAATTTGTTCCTTCCAACTGAAACTTTGTACTCTTTGACCAACATCTCCCCATTTTCCCTACTTCTCTCTACTCCTAACCCTTGACAAATATCATTCGACTACTTTGTGCTTCTATGAATTCACTTTATGTTGATTTCACATATGAGATCATGCAGTATTTATTTTTCTGTGCCCTTTTACTTAGCAAAATATCTTCAGGTTTGCCATGTTGTTGAAAACATTAAGACTTCCTTCTTGTTTTCAGGCAGAATAGTATTCTATTTTATATATACTACACTTTCTTTATTCACTCATTCATTGATTGATTTAATACCTTGGCTATTATGAATTTGCTGTCATAAAAATGGGTGTGCAGACAGCTCTTCAACATAATGATTTAATTCTTTTGGATATATACCTAGAACGTATACAAATGGATCATATGGTAGTTCTATTTTTATTTATTTATTTTTAATTTATATATTTAATTTAATTTTATTTTTTGAGGCAGAGTCTCACTCTGTCACCCAGCCTGGAGTGCAGCGGTGGAATCTCTGCTCACTGCAAACTCTGCCTCCCGGGCTCAAGTGACACTCTTGCCTCAGCCTTCTGAGTAGCTGGGACTACAGGTGTGTGCCACCACGCCCAGATGATTTTTGTATTTTTAGTAGAGATGGGATTTCACCATGTTGGCCAGGCTGGTCTCAAACTCCTGACCTCAGGTGATCCACCTGCCTCAGCCTCCCGAAGTGCTGGGATTACAGTTGTAAGCCACTCTGTTTGGCAATATTTTTAACTTATTTAGGAACCTTCACAGTGTTTTCCATCATGGCTGTCCTAATGTACATTTCCAAAAACAGTGTATAAGGATTCCCTTTTCTCCATATTCTTCTCAACATTTGTTATCCTTTGTCTTTTTTCATAATAGACATTCTAACTGGTGTCAGGTATGAGGTGATATCTACGGGTGTGGACCTGGACTTTAGGTCCACTGGAGCCTCGAGCAGTGGGGACCAACCTGAAGTCTGTAGCTGACCTGGTGCTAGAGCAGAACTTACTGCCTTGGAGGCTGGTCTGGAGTCTGGGTTTATGGGGCCCAGCTAATATGTACTGGTCTGGAGGCTAGGTCCTTGGGTACTGGCATGGGTCTTGGGGCTACAGAGTCTGACCTGGGGGGCCAACTGGCACTGGAAAGTCCTATTTTGCCATTTTATTGATATCACTTCTCACTATCTAAATTTTCTTTTTTTTATTTTTAACTTTCTGTGCTCTTTTTTCCTTTTTCTCTTACAAAACATATACATTTTCTTTTATATGTATAGACTTTTTGTTTTCTTTTGGGAGGTTATAACATATCTAATGTTGAATCCTAGCCGTATTAGCCTGTGCTATTTAATTTGTAATCTGAGAAATAGATCACTTACCAAAAATTCCACCAAAGATTAACACAGATATTGTTTTTATTGTTTTGTATTTTTCAAACCAGTCGAACAAACTTTATGCAGTTTTATCACAAATAGGACAACAGGAATGAGTTTTCTCACTTTATCAAACTGAAGGGAAAAAGATAGGTGGCTTGCATAACTTCTGGCAACTTGTATGTGAAAAAATCAGGGTAAGGGCAATACCTTTTTAGCTTTGGAGGACCATTCCTATGTCAACAACACTGAAGGCAAAGTAGAAGCCCTGAGGTGCTCCCCTTGTCAGCCCTAAACCTTATGAAAACGGTTGTGAACTGGGATTTCCAAAGCACACATAAATTTGTGCCGCAAGCAACTTTACTGAAGAACTAACAGTGAAACCAGCTTTTTCCCATATAGGAATGAAGGTTAACTGCACTGAAGCATCAGCTTTTTTCACCCTGTAAATTTCCTCCCCATTCAGACAGATGTCTCCCAGTCTTTGTCTGCTATATCTTATACTTATTGCTGTGTAGCATATTCTTACATACATGCTCAATTATCTTTCCTTATTTTAACTCTGCAGTACAGGATTATTGGCACAAATATGTCATCCAGGTAACCACAGAAAGAAGCTCTGGCTTCCAGCCTAGGTACACTCTGTCTCTACTCTGCTATGTGGCTCAGGTTCATATCTTCTGTTTTACATATGTGAGGCTGTAAATGTGATTAGTGATCATATATTATGAAAACATTACATGATTTCAAACATAACTTTCAAATACAAGTGATTATATACCAAGTATCATCCAACAATCACAAAAAAACTCACAGAAAAGTTATAAAAATTATAGAAAGACTTACCACTGAGCTTCACCAGATTTTAACAATGTTAGCATTTCAACGTGGGTGGTTTATCATTCTCACTTTATACTAATATTAATATGCATTTAAAATTTTTTTCTAAAATATTGCAGAGTGTAATGCACATGTACCCCTAGGTTGTCACAAGAATATTTCCGAAGAAAGTATCTAATCCAGGATCATAAGTTGGCAGTGTGATATCTCTTATTCCTCTTTAATTAGTAACTATTCCTCAGTCTGTCTGTGTCTTTAATGCGCTTTATAGTTTTGAAGAGTATAGGCCATTTACTTTATTTTAACAAAATAATTATTTTTAAAAAATAAGGGGGCTTTATTGCTTATAAAACCAAAAAGTTCAGCAGCAGTGTGGGCTTCAGGCATAGTTTGATCAGTGCTCTGGATCAATATCTCTGCAGTTTCCTCAACTGTGTCCTCTTCAATGTATTGGATTTGTAATCAAGTTGATTCCTCTCACAAAATGTTGTTATGAAATGTTGTCAGCAATAATCAGGCCCATATGCTTCCTTGCTCACATTCAAGAGGATGGATACCATCCTATAACCAATGAGCAAAAATGGCTCTTTATACAGAGCTTTATACTGAAGCATGAGTTGTCTGCACATTTCTGGCAACATTACTGGGACAAGGGGCGAAAATGCAATGATTGGCTGAGATTAATTGGGGGCCACTTCTGAAGCCAGGTTTTCAGTGAAAGGACCATATATGCAAAGCCATCCCTCAAATGCACAAAGCAGATAAATCAAAGAAGGATGCAGACAAATCTAGCTTGTTGGTTTGGGGTGATTTACTAAAGGAATTTACAGACATATATGTTGGTCTTGGGTGGCCACAACATAGTTAGATTTCTGCACTGCAGTCCTCCAGATCTAGGGCTTATCTTTTGAGGAAAACATATTTGCTCTGAAAGAAATGTGTAGGTACCTACAGGTGCCACGGACTATGCTTCCTACAACAGCGTCAAGGGTTGTTTTGCAGGAAACTTACAGTGAACACATGTTCCTACATAAACAGTAATATATCAACTTAACATCTTATAGGCATTCCTGGACTTGGGACTTGGGGTTATTCAGAAGTTACATGGCAGCTTAGCATTTAAAATAAAGTCACTCTTGTCCCTGCACTGGGAGTGGGGTTAATTTCATCCAAAGCACATGCTACACAATGTAGGAGAGATGGGATAACTATTGGGAGGCAACAATAATATCATAGTCTCTATTGTCTGCATGAGAAAACTGACCACAACAGAACTAGTAAGTGATGAAGCTTGGATTCAAATTTGGGCTTTCTAACTTCATAGTTTGTTCTTAATCACTAGGCAATTTTTCCTCCCTATAGATATCTGAACTCTTTAAAACAAGAAGGTGGGGATTCCGTATGTACATTTCTTGACTCTTTGCAACTGGTCATGGGAAGGTCTTCATTTTCTCCTGTTCTTTGTTTTAACACCTAATATTTGAACCACACTGAATTTATCTTATTTTCTTACTGTCCTGAGGATGTTCACAGGAACTTTTCTTTCAAGGTTAAAATGTGTCACTCATACCTCAACCAAACATTTCATATTTGCAGTAATTATGCTTATTCACATAAGGTTGTAAATTCCTCAAGGCTCAACTAATGGCTGAGAAGTGTTTTGGGCCACTGTACCTTTAACAGGACATTGGTGCATGAAGAGCATCAGCGACAATGTCATTTTCCTAGAGCACTGGGCAGTATCTGCCATATGTAGGCCAGTAGTTATTTTTTATTACTAATTTTTCTATTATTACTATAGTGGTTTCCAAATAATGATTCTTAAAGTTCCATCATTCCTTGTAAACTTATTAGTTTGTGTGGCAGGCTAAATACTTCCTCTCCTTCTCTCAAATGATCACATCCTAATCTCTGGGACCTGTTATTATATGTTACTTTACATGGCAAAAAGATTTTTATAGATGTGATTAAATTCAGAACCTTGAGTTGGGATTATTATCCTAGATTAGCCAGGTGGGCTGACATAGCCACACGTGTTCATATAAGAGGGAGGCCAGAGGTCAGAGAGAAGATATTCTGCTGCTGACTTTAAAGAAAGAGGAATGGGCCATGAGCCAAGGAAAACAGGTTTCTTCTAGAAGCTGGAGTAGTTGAGAAAACAGATTCTCTCTTGAAGCCTGCAAAAGAAATGCAGCCCTGTAGACCCAATTTAGTCTTCCTATCTCCAGATATATAAGATATTTTTGTTATTCTAAACACCAAATTTGTAGTAATTTGTTATAGCAACAATGGAAAACTAACAGAGTTGGCATTCTATATGAAGGAATAGCTTTCCTTTTCTCCTGTGTGTATGTGTGTGTGTTTACGTGTGGGTATCAGGTATTATTTATCTATGTGTTTATCTATATATCATAATACGGTCTTATGCATTCTTATTTCATTCTGTCATTATTTTGATGCTGAAATGGTCACTGTTCTGGCTAGAGAGGACCCCTTTCAGTTGGCTCATACATCTTTTTTATATGTCTCCATACTTCTTAAGGCCAAGACAGGCGGATCACGAGGTCAGCAGATCGAGACCATCCTGCTAACACGGTGAAATCCCAACTCTACTAAAAATGCAAAAAATTAGCTGGGTGTGGTGGCAGGCGCCTGTAGTCCCAACTACACGGGAAGCTGAGGCAGGAGAATGGTGCGAACCTGGGAGGCGGAGCTTGCAGTGAGCCGAGATAGCTCTACTGCACTCCAGCCTGGGTGACAGACAAAAAAAAATTTTCTTACCGTTGGCAAACTGAGGTGATCTTAACATATCTGACACTTTTCTTTGGGAGGAGTAGATAACTTTGTTTATCTTAGGTCAAATGACCAAAACTTTGAATAAAGTAGTGGGGTTTCCTAATGAGAAATTCAATAGAAATGCATGGAGTAGATAACACCAAGAGATGGTAATATTGTTGACAAATATTTATTTAGTTATAACATCATATTTCTTTACCCACTCAGGAAATGGAAAGTTGTTGTATTGTGCTCGAGAGTGGGGCAATGCTGAAGAACAGTGACTGGCTATGGATTTGCCGAGTCATTTGGCAGGAGTGTAAATCCTTGAAGTTTGAAGATCTTTCAAATTATCTTGATTCTCCTCAACAAAATATTAGCAAACCCAATCGAACAGCACATAAAAACCTAATTTCTTAGCTTTATGATGAAATAACTGTTTCCTCACCTTTTCTATTATCTAGAGGTAACCTACATTCCTTGGCTCATGGCCCATTCTTCTATATTTAAAGTCAGCAGCAGAGTATCTTCCCTTTGACCTCCGGTCTCTCTCTTATATGGACACGTGTGATTACGTCAGCTTACCTGCCTAATCCAGGGTAATATCCTCATCTCAAGATTCTGAATTTAATCACATCTATAAAGTCCTTTTGCCATGTAAAGTAACGTATAATCACAGGCTGCAGAGATTAGAGTGTGATCATTTGCATCCCAGGAAAAAAGCCTACCACGATCCCTTGTGTCCCAGGGATAAAGCCCACCATGATCAAGTAGACTTTATCCCTGCGAGGAAAGGTTGGTTCAACATATGCAAATCAATAAATGTGATTAATCACATAAACAGAAATGAAAACAAAAGCCACATGACTATCTCAATACATGCAGAAAAGGCTTTAGAAGGCTCCATCTATCCTCCCCCATTGGCATTCCACTGATGCTCTGTCCTGGTTGCTAGGTGCAGATTTAGGTTCCAAGCAGAACACTCCCACTGTTCTCTGCAGTTTGTTGTAGAATCAGAGTGTCTTGGCAACCAAAGGCAGATCTGGTGCTATGGAGGACCTGCTTACTGCTATGAGGTGTTACTTTATACAGGTCCTGGAGAAGCTGATTGAGGCCAAGTCACTGTTGCAAGGAGACATGAGACTCATATCAGAGTTCTATGGCTTACCATGGGAGATGGTGGTAAGTGCAGCTATATTTGGATTTTGTAACTATAAAACCCAACTTCATGTAAAGAGAGTAAAAAGAGTTTACCAGAGAAGTTCCTTCTGTAGTTAAAGACAAATGTAGTTTTAATAAATTAGGCAGATTAAAAAAGAACACGAGCTTGGCATGCTGGCTCATGCCTGTAATCCCAGAACTTTGGGAGGCCGAGGTGGGTGGATCACCTGATGTCAGGAGTTTGAGACCAGCCTGGGCAACATGGTGAAACCCCATCTCTACTAAAAATACAAAAAATTAGCCAGGCATGGTGGTGGGTTCCTGTAGTCCCAGCTACTCGGGAGGTGAGGCAGGAGAATCGCTTGAACTTGGAGGCAGAAGTTGCAGTGATCCAAGATTGTGTAATTGCACTCCAGCCTGGGCAGCAAGAGCAAAACTTTGTCTCTTGAAAAACAAAAAAGTGTATGAAAAGCTAAATTATTTTAATGGAGTCCTGCCCTTAGAACAAGGCATCAAATCCTCTAAGTGTATAGGAAATTTGAGTTCAAAATAGATGCTTTGAAAAAAAATAAAGAAAATATTTTTGAAAAATGCAAATTTTTACAGACTTAGAGTGTAGAAGGGCAGTTGTGTTCCATGGATATATTGCATAGTGGTGAAGTCTGAGTTTTCAGGGCATCCATCATCCAAATAGTATACACTGTCCTCAATAGGTAGTCTTTCATCCCTCAACCCTTTCTGAACCTCCCACCTTTTGGAGTCTCCAATGTCATTATTTCACTCTGTATCCACATGTACCCATTGTTTAGGTCCCACTTATAATTGTTAGTATCTAGCCTTTGGCTGTCTGTTTTTGATTTATTTCACTTAGTCAATGGCCTCCAGTTCCATCCATGTTGCTATAAAAGACATGATTTCAGTCTTTTTATGGGGAAGTAGTATCACATTTTAGAAATCCAATAGTCCACTGGTGAACGAACACTCAGGTTGATTCTATTACTTTGCTATTGTGAATAGTACTGCGCTATACATAGACATGCAGGTTTCCTTTTGATACAATGATTTGTTTACCTTTAGGTTGATATCCAATAATGGGATCGCTGGGTCAAATGGTAGTTCTGTTTTTAGTTCTTTGAAAAGTCTCCATACTGTTTTCCACAGGGGTTGTACTAATTTACATTCCCACCAATAGTGTATGTATCATTATTTTTTTTTCCCTTGGCAAAATTCTTTTTTGTCTTGATTTTTTAATAATAGCCATTTTGAATGGCATAAGGTAATATCTCATTGTGGTTTTAATTTGCAATTGTCTTATGATTAGCATTTGTTCATATGTTTATTGGCCATTTATGTGTCATCTTTTGAAAAAAAGAACATCTTAAAAGTTCAGAATGGGGCCGGGTATGGTGGCTCATACCTGTAATCCCAGCACTTTGGGAGGCCGAGACGGGTGGATCACGAAGTCAGGAGTTCAAGACCATCCTGGCTAACATGGTGAAACCCTGTCTCTACTGAAAATAGAAAAAAATTAGCTGGGCGTGGTGGGGGCCTGTAGTCCCAGCTACTTAGGAGGCTGAGGCAGGAGAATCGCTTGAATCTGGGAGGCAGAGGTTGCAGTGAGCTGAGATTGCATCACTGCACTCTAGCCTGGGCGACAGAGCGAGACTCCATTTAAACAAACAAACAAACAAACAAACACTTCAGAATGAATTACATTCATAGCTAGGTTTAGAATAGGGGTTCAGTCACTGGAAGATATGTTCAAGTCTTTTAAATGGTGAGAATCTGATGCCAAAATAACCTTAAAACTATGTCCAAAGAGAAAACCCTCACTTAAGACAGCAATAAAATAAGTTTTGGATGAGCATTTCAATCTTGAGACAAACCTAACCTGTTTGCAAAATAAGCCCAAAGATTGGATGACAAGTTTACCACTGGGCAAAAAGATATTTATATCTTTGGATTAAGTGCTAAGTGATAAGAAATCAAACCAAATATTTGAGTGAACAATTAACGAATATTCCCTACTATACTTGGAGAAGATAAAATGGATGCTGCGACTTAGAACTGGATCAAATCAGAATGAATACCAATCAATGTTCAGTCGAAGGGGATTGGAGGAAATTTGTTTATGCTTCTTAAAATGCTTTTTTTTTCTTTTTTGAGATAGAGTCCTGCTCTGTTGCCCAGGCTGGAGTGCAGTGGTGCCATCTCAACTACTGCAACCTCCATCTCCTGGTTTCAAGTGGTTCTCTTGCCTCAGCATCCTGAGTAGCTGGGATTACAGGCATGCACCACCACGTCTGGCTAATTTTTGTGTTTTTAGTAGAGACAGTGTTTCCCCATGTTGCCCAGGCTGGTCTTGAATTCCTGACCTCAAGTAATCCTCCCAGTTTGGCCTCCCAAAGTGCTGGGATTACAGGCATGAGCCACTGTGCCTGGCCTCTTAAAAGACTCTTCATGGAGAGAGAAATAAAACATACATTAGGTTATATGAAAAACATTGAATCACGAACCCTTAAAAATCACACTGAACATATTCAGCATGAATTAAGCATTTTTCTAGTACGAAAATATAGCTTGAAAGTAAGGTTCAGAACATTTAGCCAAATGTTCAAGTAATTTCTACACTGTATTGAGAAAATGGAATAGTTTCATGGATTATTTGTACTAGAAAAAGTTAATTAGAAAGTTTTCAAATACACATTAAGTGATAGAGAAAAAAACCCCACAAAATTCTTAGAGAAAAAATGAAAAAACTGTCCTGTTCTTATCAAAGACATGATTTCCCGCATTTAAAGAAGCTTGTAATAATTGATTTACAGTTAACTTGACTGAAGGAAGTCTCTTCGATTTAAGAAATTCTATATGAAAGTCCAGACGTGAGTATGTTTTCCTATAAAAAGCTACACAGTCAATATTAAGGCTTTGTAAACAGAGATACAAAATTGAAGTATTATGAAAGTACTCATATAACAATATTGAAAATAAATTCTTACCAATTCCTTTGTCGCTGAAACAAAAGCACTGAAAATAATAAATGCTAGAAAGAATGCAAAGTGAGGGAAACTCTCTTTGATTTGGTAGAAATGCAAAATGGTGCAACTAATTTGACCATTTGACAATTTTTATAAAGTTTAATAGAGTCTTGCCATATGACTTAACAGTCTCATTCCTAAGTATTTACCCCAGTGAATTAAATCTTATGTCCATGTAAAAATTGGTATGCAAATGTTTTTATCAGTTTTATTCATAATTACTCAAAACCATAAGCCACCCATGCCCTTCAACAGGGGAAAGATAATCTTGGGTATTTCCACAATGATCTATGATTGTGTGGGAATTGATTGATCAATGAATACTATTGACCAATGGGACGGAATGAGCTACTGATACATGCAACAACACGAATACACCTTAAGTGTATTTTAGTAAAGGAATGAAGTCAGGCTTCAAAGTCTGAATATTGTATGATTTCATTCATAAGACATCTGATAAAAAAAACCCATTGGGATGGAAACACACCAGTGGTATCCAGGGCTTAGTGTAGGGGAGATTAATTGATTACAAAGAAGACACACAGGGGACATTTTAAATGATGGAGTTACCTTGTATGGTGCTGCACTAGTAATACAAAAGTCTATGATTTGTTAATCCCCAAGAAGTGTGTCACAAAATTGCACTCAAATACATGCAAATAAACAAGCAAAAATATCACCAAGATGCAGGAAGGTCCTAGAAAGGTATGCAGACAGTGACAAATCAATTCACTTTATATAAATGTGTAAACTAACAACCCTGAAAAGGGTAGAGAAGAAGTAAATACTGACCTTGGTTATTTTGAGAAATAATATTTTGATTAAAAAATGTCAGGCTAAAGAGAAAAGTGTGCATAAATATTGTATTCTAAATGGTAATTTTTTTTCTCATGTGGGTACAGCTAATTTTGTAATTGCTTCACAAGCATACTAGTGTTGAACAAAAATGTTAAAAGATGAACAGTGGCATCCAGGTTTCTCACTGTTGGTATGAGAAGTTATAGATAAAAAAGAAAGGAAGGCCAGAATAATCATGAGGGACTGTGTCACAGTCAGTTATCACTATGACCTCATATTTAAACACAAGCACAAATATACATGGACACACACACAGATGGACAAATATAGAAACAATGACAGATATGTGTGTATTCAGGGCTTACTGTGTAGACACACATTGCCTCGCCCTTTCTGGTGAAATAGCCTAGAAACAATGTTACACTCATAGCAATGTGCACATGTCACACTCAGATAATGTTTTCTAATGCCATTTTCCAGTGAAAAGAACCAGAGATTCTTAGGGAAATGTCTGATTCTAAGATATTTCTAAGGCTGGTGAAAAAATATATAAGATAAGCCTGGAGGAGAAGAACCAGTAATACCAGAAATCAAGGAGGGGCCCTAAAGAGAAAAGGATAACGAAAGGATGAAGACTTGTCCAAGGGACCCAGCAGCCAGCTTGAAAGAGCTCTCAATGGGGAAAGCTGGAGCAATTTCAACAACAAAATAAATAAAATATCACTGGATTATAAACTGAAGTATAAAAAGTAACTGTCCGTACTGTTACAAATAAATGACTGAATAAATACATAAACGGAGAAGAAGAGAGAAATCTTCCTTACTAGTCTATTAATAGTCCCCACTTTCCGGGGTGGAGCTCATGATCTCCGTCATTAAGTGTAGGCTGGACTCAGTGACTGTCTTCCAAGGAATAGAGTATGGAAAGGTAACAACTGTAAGTTTAAGTTTTATTTAGTGCAAACACTACCTTAAGCAAGTGATTAAAGTCAGCACCATCAGTGATGCCATGTAGATATTATGTACCCCCGGCTCTGATGGGATAAAAAAGGGCACTTTACCTCTGTGGTCACCTCTTCAAAAATTCAAAGATCCAGTGCAATTGATGGCAGCTGCGGCCTGTGTGCAGTGGCTGCTGCTGTGACGCTGACTGCAGTGGGAGAGGTGCAGGTGGGGCTGTGCGCTGGATGGAACCCGCAAGAGCTGGGAACAAGCAGAAGCCCCCACCCCTTATGAATTGGCAGGCAGGAGCCTTGTGCTCCCCAGGCTCAGTTGCGGCTGCCCAGCTGTGGCTGTGGACCGGGGTATCCCTGTGCTCTCCAGGTCGGGAGAGGGCAGAAGCCCCACCCTCCTCGGTGCAGCTGCAGCTGCAGCTGCTCAAGCTGTGACTACAAACCTGGGCATCCCTGTGCTCTTGGGTGCCAGGAGCCCTGCCCTCCTGGGCGCAGTTGCAGGTGCCCAAGCTGTGGCTGTGGATCTGGGCATCTCCGTACTTTTGGGGGCCCGGGAAAGGCTCCTTGCCCCCGTGCAGGTTCAGACGTGCCTGCTCCTGCTGCCTGGCCACTCTGCCTGCCCCTGGCACCAGCTCTGATCTTGGAGCAGAGTTGAGGTTGAACCCTGGTGCTTTTGCAACCTGGCCTGGTGTGTGCATGCTTGGGGCATTGCTGACACAGCAACCTCCTGCTACCTCAGCCCCCCTCTAGACTTTGGGCACCAGTAAGCAAGGAAGGGAGGCTGGGGAGGTGCTGAGGGCAGCTTGGCCCTGGCCTGCAGGTGCCCCTTGGCAGGAACAGCCTGGGTGCCATGAACAGTGGCAGGAGGCAGACAGGCTCCTGGACAGAGAGGGATGGGTCTCTGGTGAGGCCCCACCTTCAACTCAGGGAAAGTTGAAGTCTGAGAGCTGGGCTGCCAGTCTCGCAGACTGGAGTGGGAATTTATGATGCTTTTTCTGGGCCTGCCCATGGTTGCCCAAGGGCCAATCAGCACCTACTTGCTCTCCTCTGACTCCCGGACTCAGCCAGATTAAAAAAGATGACAAGACAACCAGCTGCAGAGAGGAGCTACCCACCCTAGGGTCTCCTCTCTGCTTAGGGCTGAAAAGGCAATGGTATGACCAGCTGTGAAAGGAGCTATCCACCTCAGGGTCTCCTCTCTGCTGAGAGCTGAACGCCGGTCAGGACACCCTGGCTGTGGAGAGGAGCTACCCACTACGTGTCTCCTCTGAGCTGTTATATTGCTCAGAAAAGCTCCTTTTCACCTAACTCACCTTCCACTTTCCGCATACCTCATTCTTCCTGAGTGTGGGACAAGAACTTGGGACCCACTGAATGGCATGGCTGAAAGAGCCATCACACGAACAGGGCTGAAACACGCCCTTTCCTCACTCGCCACATTGCAGGCAACAAAAAGGAGTGAAGGGCTGCTGCCCTTTGGGGAGCCCAGACCTAAGAGCTCCCTGAGCCAGGGCTGTGACACCCTCTTTGGGCTCTGTGGTTCCTGGCATCTCTAAGTTTCTGGGCACTACTGCATTCCACAGCATCAGCCATGGAAGCTGCTTGCAGTACACCTGGTCCAGCTGCAGCCTTGCAAGGAGCTGGTGCCTGTGTTGGTGCCTGGAATTGCCTGCCCTGCCACAGCAAGCATGCCTGGCTGTGTGCAGTAGCTGGACCTCACACTTTCTTGCTCATACATGCCTCGCTGCTCCACTTGCCCTTGGCAGGTATGGGATCCAGGCTGGTAGTGTGAGCTGAGCACAGCCTGCCAGGCTGAGTGGGCCAGTGGGCCTAAGGAAAACTTGGGCATAGGTGCCACTAGTGACAGAGGTTTTTGTTGGTGAAGCGATACCCCAAGGATCCCATAATCTAATCATGAGAAACTATCAGACAAACCATGATTGAAGTGCATTTTATAACATACCCGAGCAGTACTCAAAATTATCAATATCATGAAAAACAAGAAAACAGATTCAGGAAACTGAAACATGACAACTAAATGCAATGGAGTGTTCTGGATTGAATTTTGCTACAAAAAAGAACATTAAAGAAAATCCTGCTGAAATCCAAAGATAGTCTGGAGTTTTGGTGATAGTAACATACCAATGTTAGTTTCCTAATTTTGAAAAATAAACCAGAGAAATGTAACATTAAGGGAAAGTGAAACTGGGTGAGGGATATTTGGGAATTCTCCATGCCATCTTTGCAACTTTTCTGTAAGGCTAAAATTATGTCAAAACAAAGCATGTATGAAAAATGTATTACACAGATGGAAAGGAACAAGATGTCCAACTAGATGCAGACAGGAAGCAGCGCTTTCACTGAAAGAGACCAAATTATTGAGTAAATCAGCGTAAATTGGACAGAACTTAGGAAAGAAAATGCTGAGCGTGGAGAGGCAAAGCTGAAGCTGAGGCTGCAGAGACAGAAAGCTGGGAACTCTGCAGGCGGGATGGCTTCTGGAAAACTGGTGAATGAGGGAACTGAGGGACAGCTCACTCTTGTCATAGACCTCTGGGGTCCTAGCTACAAGAGACTCCATGCCCCCCATAAATGTGTTAGCTGGCAGGGGGATCTCCCTGGGGAAGGTTAACACCGCTTCCTCAACCCCTTCACACACAGACACTCACAGATCATGTAAATGGAAACCCTTCAGAAGATGAGGGAGAATGAAACTCTCTGAGTGTCTTGGTATCAGCAACAGCACAGGTTAGTAATAAGCACTGAGGCAGGGAAAATGATCTCATATCAGGAATAACAATTCAATCTCCAAAATACAGTATTTCCTATGAATTTCAGCAAAAAGACATTTACCAAGTGACATTTTACTATCTCTACATTTAACATACATCGGGCCCTTCTAAACATCTAAATAGACTAGAGGTTTCAGGTAAGAAGTTAATCTGTCCACTATGTACACTGCAGCCCCGAATAAACTGCATACATGTAACAATAGTTATAATTTGAAGGAGTCTTCCAAATGTGAACATTCTGGCCTAGCAATCTTTCCATCTGCATTAACCCAGTAGGCAAGAATGCTCAAGTTTTCTGAAGACAATCTTCCTTAGAAATTTAAAAACAAATATACAAAAATATTATTTTATTAACTCTACTTTTGTCATACACTGGCAACCTCTATAACATCTAGAAACACTAGATGTAAATTAGGACTTCTTTTCCTCTATATACACTTTATACACAGATAAGTAAAACAAAATGCACAAACATAAGATACAATGGTTAATATTGCCTCACTGTAAGTCCACTGGTGGCACAGAGCTCTCTGCACAGCCTCCTCCTCCTCTCCTGAACCAGTGCATAATACAATGCAAAGTACTCAACTGGTGGTTTGGCCATTCCCCCTAAAACAACGTTTCATACGAATTTTAACAAAAAGATACTTACAAAATGTGTTATTTTACTACTTCTAGTTTAAACATGTATCAGGCACTTCAGAACATCTAGAAAGACTAGACATTTCAAAAAAGTTTAGCATTGTCAACGATCTATACAGTAGTGGGGAATAAAATGCACACAAAACAATGGAAAGAATATGAGAAAGTCTTCTGAATATGACTAGTCTGGCACAGAACCTTTTTCTCTTCCTTCTCAGGTCTTCTTCTTCACGTCCTCTAACCCACTGAATAAATGTGGATGGGTCTATCATTCCTGGTGTGGCTTCCAGCGGTGGTCCAACAATTCCATTTCGAAAAGCCATTTCCAGAAGACATCTATTTTCTATGATTTATTTTTGAACAAATGAGAATTTATGAGGTGTGATTTTCTAACTCTATCATACATCACAACCTTTTTCCGTCTAAAAGGGTTAGATTTGGTAAATGTTTTCTATTTAAAAGTTGGGGGCAGAGGAAGTTGAGAGCCGCTTTCTCATATCACACACGCAGGCCTTCTATAAACGGTGGTAATTAAATCTTCCCAAAGGGTAGCGGGCATCTCCAATGTGCCAAATGTGGCCTGTTGTTCCACCACTTCTCTCTTCCCACCTCCAGGTCTGGTAGAGAAGGAAGACCAGTGGCCAGATGGCCGCTATTCGGCGTTGTCTGGGACACCACTCACCTTCTGGCCGTTAATGCCGTTGTCCCTTGTCGTCAGGACTAGGTCGGTCTCGCCCAGTTGGGACAGAGCGGTTCAATCTGCTTGCGCCCTGGTGGCAGGTGACCCGCCTTCCCGCGCTCTCCACACCCTAATGGCCTCCGCTGCGAGTTGAGGCGGTCGCCATGCTTCCCGGCCCTCCACGCCGGCCGCCACCCAAATGCGCTGCATCCTAGCGGCTCGGCAGGGGCTTAGTTTAGGCCCTGCAGGACTGGGCCGGGAGACCTGGAGGCCGGCGGGGTCTGGGCTGGGAGAGGAGCTGCCATCAGTCACCGAGGTGGGGTAGGGAAGAAAGGTTCACAGCTGCTTCAGGCCTGGGCCCACTAGGGGAGCCACAGGGAGGGCGCCTGGAGCCTGCAGGGCAGAGGCTGTGGGAGGTCCTGAACCCCCAGCCCCTCCGCAGGCTCAGGGTCAGCGTGTCTCACCCGGGTCTCTGCCGGAACTCCACATTGTCTCTATCCAATCCATCACTGATGGGCACCTAGGTTGGGTCTATGTCTCTGCTACTGTGAATAGTGCTGCCATGAACATGAGCGTGTGTGTCCTTTTGGTACAATGATATATTTTCCTTTGACTAAATACGCGGTAATGGAATTGCTGGGTCCAGTGGTAGCTCTGTTTTTAGTTCTCCAAACTAAAATCTCCAAACTGCTTTCCACAGTGGCTGAACTAATGTTCATTTTCACCAACAGTGTATTAAGCGTTCGCGTTTCTCTTCAGCCTCTGCAATATCTGTTGTTGTTTGACTTTTAAATGACAGCCATTCTGACCGGTGTGAGATGGTATCTCATTGTGGTTTTGATTTGCATTTCTCTGATGATTAGTGGTAATGAACAGTTTTTTCATATGTTTATTGGTCACCTGTATGTCTTCTTTTGAGAAGTGTCTGTTCATCCTTTGTCATTTGTTAATTTTTTAATGGGGTTATGTTTTGTTTGTTGATTTAAGTTCCTGATAGATTCTGGATATTAGACCTTTGTTGTATGCATAGTTTGTGAATCTTTTCTCCCCTTCTGTAAGTTGTCTGTTTATTCTATTGCTAGTTTCTTTTGCTGTGCAGAAGTTCTTCAGTTTAATTTGTATTTATGGATAATAAAGATAACTAGCATTTGAGTTTGTATAAAGATAAGATAGTAAGTATTGAGTTGAGATGAAGCAGCTAATGTCACAGAAGTTAGAAATAATTTCTAACTTTTGCTGCATTGTAAGCTCTATTTGACTTTTGACTTTGCGTAGTAGATATAGATAGCATAAAAACCTTAATTTTTCACTTTTCTTACTAGTAAGGTTGTGTTTACTTAGAGTGACCATTTAACGTAGTGTTTAACATAACATTACTGTTGAAAAACATACCATTACATGTCCACAAGCAAATTAACTGCATATTTTAAACTGTATTTTACAATTTAGTACAAATATTTTAGACCTCAATCTTATCTTCAATTCACTGGTATTTTAAATTTTGCAATGAATATAAAGTTACTTTTTAGCTTACAGACTCCTGGTATTGTTATTTAAAATACTTGTTACTATTGTAGGAAGGTTGAAGCCTTCATCTTTTTTTGAGTTAATATTTAAATTCTCATTACTTACTTTGATAGTCTCTAATTTAAAAAAGTAGTAGGCCGGGCGCGGTGGCTCAAGCCTGTAATCCCAGCACTTTGGGAGGCCGAGATGGGTGGATCACGAGGTCAGGAGATCGAGACCATCCTGG
>NW_012115566.1:930199-938537 GCF_000951035.1 Colobus angolensis palliatus | reverse complement strand
GAGATCCGGCCACAGCACTCCAGCCTGGGCGGCGGAGCGAGACTCCGTCTCAAAAAAAAAAAAAAAAGTAGTACACAGGCAATTACACAAATCAGTATATGCATTCAAGAATTTAAAGCAATTTTACATTTTGTCATCTTTGGGATTAAGTTTTGGCCGGGTTTTCACTTTCAATATATATGTATGAACAATTTAATTACGAAGTGAAATAGTCTTAAGTCTGATATATGATGCACCCGCATATAAATTAAAATGGCACGCACAAAGACACTTTACTATGGGAACTGTATTGGAAGATTTATGAAATTTTAGGTAAAATTGAACCTAAAATTTTGTTGTTAGTGACTATAAGTAGCAATGCTTAATTTATTGTACTTGAGGAATGTATGTATTTAGGTTAGCTATGGTTGCTTTGGTTTAAATGTCTAAATCATGTCTTTATTTTAAAAATGTGTTTGCAATTTGTACTATCTATGGGGGTATTATTGGCCTGCAGAGGTTATTGGCAATGTGTGATTTGTGTTTCCTTATTTTATAGAATTATCTAATGTAATATAACTAGTTTTTGCAGGTAATATTTAGATTTTCTAATAATTTGTATTTGACAACCTACTAAAATGCTTTGCATTGGAAAGAAACTGAAAAACAATACGCAGACGCAGGCTGCCTGTAAGAGGCTCACTTTAACTTGAAGAACACACATTGATTGAAAAAATTATTTCATGCAAGTGGAAAGCAAAAGACAGGGGTAACTGTACTTAGATGAACTTTAAGTCCAAAACTGTTAAAAGAGACAAAGGTCATTACAAAATGATAAAAGGGTCAAATCATGAAAAGGAGTTAACAATTGTAAATATATATGCACCTAATATAAGATAACCTCAACATATAAAGAAAGTATTAGTAGACCTGAAAAGAGATAGACTGCAATACAATAATAGCAGAGGATTTCAGTACTTCACTTTCAACAGTGGACTTATCATCTAGACAAAAATCAATAAGGAAACACTGGACTTGACATACACTTTAGACCAAATGGACCTAACAGACATATATAGAAAATTTCATCCAACAGCAACGGAATATTCATTCTTCTCAAGTGCAAATGGTACGTTATCCAGGATCAAATATTAGGTAACAAAATAAGACTCAACAATTTTAAGAACATTGGAAGATTGAAATCATATCAAGTATCTTTTCTGACCACAAAAATATGAAAGTAGAAATGAATAGAAATAATAGGAGAAAGTTTGAAAATGTTACAACAATGGAAATTAACCAACATACTCTTGAATAAACAATGGGTTAATGAAGAAATCAAAAGGGAAATTAAAAAATATCTGAAGACAGATGAAAATGAAAACACAATGTACCACAACTTATGGGAGGTAACAAAAGAAGTTCTTAGCAGGAGGAAAGTTTATAGTAATAAATGCCTATATTAAAAAAGAAGAAAGATCCCAAACAAACAACCTAATGTTACATTTCAAGAAACTAGAAAAAGAGAACAAAGAAATCCCAAAGTTAGCAGAAGGAAGGAAATAACAAAGATCAGAGCAGAAATAAATAAGAGACTACAAAACAAAAGAACACATTCACAAAACTAACAGTTCGGTTTTTGAAAAGACAAAAACAATTGACAAAACCTTAGTAGACCAACTAAGAAAAAAAAGAAGACTCTAATAAAATAAGAAATGAAAGAGGAGACATTAAAATTGAAACTACAGAGGTACAAAAGATCATAAATAATACTATGAACAGTTTTACACCAACAAATAAGATGACCTAGAAGAAATGGTTAGATTTCTAGAAACATAACAAGAATGAATCACGGAAAAACAGAAAATCTGAACAGACTAATGAGTAAGGAGGTTGAATCAGTGATAAAAGTCTCCTACCAAAGAAAAGCCCAGAACCTGATAGTTCATGGATTGGAGGAATTAATATTATTAAAATGTCTGTACTGCCGAAAGTGGTATACAGATTCAATGCAATTCTTATAAAAGTTCTAATGACCTTTTTGTTTCACAGAAATAGAAAAAGCAATTCAAAAATTCATATGGAATGACAAAAATCTTAAGTAGCTAAAGCACTTTTGAGCAAAAAGAACAGAGCTGGAGGCATCACACTACTTGATTCAAAATATATTACAAAGTTATAGTATTCAAAACAGAAAAGTACTGGCATAACAACAGACACATGGACCAATGTAACATGATAGAGAGCCCAGACATAAACTCATGTATTTGTGATTAATTGATTTTTGCCAAAGATGCCAAGAATAAGCACACTATGGGGAAAGGACAGTTTCTTTGATAAATGATGCTGGGGAAATCGAATACCCACATACAGAATAATGAAATTGAACCCTTATCTCACACCATATGTGCAAAGTCCACTAAAAATGGTTTAAAGATTTAAATTCGAGACCTGAAAATGTAAAACTACTAGAAGAAAACAGGGAAAAATGTCTTTGAAATTAATCTTGGCAATACTTTCTTGGTGATGATCTCAAAAGCTCAGGAAACCAAAGCAGAAGTAGCCAAACGGGATTACCTCAAACCAAAAGCTTCTCTACAACAAAGTAAATAACAGATTGAAGAGACAACCCATAGACTGGGAGAAAATATTTACAAATCATACATGGCTAATATCCAAAATATATAAGAAATGCAAACAACTTAATTTGTTAGCAAGAAAACAAAGAACCCCATTTAAAACTGAGCAATGGACTTGAATGGACAGCCTTCAAAAGACCAATAGCTACATACAAAAATTTTTCAATATCACTAATCATCAGGGAAATGCAAATTAAAACTATGAAGAGATATCACCTCATACCTGTTAGAATGACTATTATCAATAAACTAAAAGGTAATAAGTACTGACAAGGATGTGGGGAATCCTTATATACTAATGGCAGGAATGTAAATTAATACAGGTATTATTGAAATCAGCATGGAGATTCCTCAAAAAACTAAAAATAGAATTACCATATAATCCAGCAATCATATTTCTGGGTACATAGCCAAAGAGATTGAAATTTGTATGTTAAAAATATGTTAGAGACCAGCCTGACCAATATGGTGAAACCCCATCTCTACTAAAAATACAAAAAAATTAGCAGGGTGTGGTTTGCACCTGTAGTCCCAGCTACTCAGGTGACTGAGACAGGATAATTGCTTGAACCTGGGAGGCGAAGGTTGCAGTGAACTGAGATTGTGTCACTGCACTCCAGCCTGGGCTATGGAGCGAGACTGTATCTCAAAAAAAAGGTCAGATTTTCTTCTAATTTTGTTTTAATGTCTCTCTTTGAAGAGTGGCTAGAAACTCTAGCCTGCCTCTGATGGGCTCCAGTGGAGGTGGTTGTGGTTGTGGTTGTGGATGTTTACAGTGTTCTTTTCATGGAATACTTCCTTATCCTGATGGAGAGCTAATGCCTAATTATCCTATTTATGACCAGGTGTCCCTCTCACTGGAACTTGTTTCCACTGGCAGACACACTTGTGGCTCTTGCCTGACTAGTGTCCAGTTCATTCCTACCAACATCATCACTCTCTAAGAGAGCCTTGTCCGGAAAAAATTATTAATTTCAGGTGTGTCAGTCAGGTGCAACGCCAAGAAGACACGTTAAAAAAAAAAAAGGTAAAAGTAGAAGTAGTTTTATTACTTAAAGATTCCAGAGAGAAGAGGGCAACTTGCCTCACAGGCCTAATGGGAGAAAGGTCATCCCTTAGAGACACGCATGCTCAACCAGTGAGTGGGTAGCAAGAGAGAGTGAGTGACAGCCGAGAAGGCCAAAGCCCTTATTGGGGTACACAGCATTACCCAAGCAGGGAGTAACTGATTGGTGGGTTTAGAGCAAGCAGGCACGAGTTCTTGGGAGTCATGTTGTATTGAGAGGTGTTCACTGCCACAAATCTGCAGTCCATGTGGGGTGTGGGGATCAGTGGGGTAAGTCAAGCAGATTGTATCCAGGTGTCCCATAGGGAGGTAGAAACCAAGGGGCCAAATATCTGGATTGACCACGTTGAGAAACTGGGAGGAGAGGAGAACTCGAAATTGTGATAAGGGTGACTAAGCCCCACTTCTGGTATGAAAAATTTCAACTATACATTGAAAATGAACGCTGAGGCAACATAAAATCATAAGAATTCACTACAGATATTTGCACTATCATGTTCATTGTAGCATTTTTCACAATAGCTGAGATATGGAAGGATCTTAAATGTCCATCAATGGATAAACAGGTAAATATATAAAAGGGATATAATGCGATATATATATGTACCACAGTATCTATATAAAATGAAATACTATTCAGCCTTAAAGAAAAAGGGAAAATTCTGTCTTTACAACAACATTCATGAACCTGCAGGACATTATGCGAAGTGAAAGAAGCCAGACACAGAAAGACAAATACCACATGATCTCACTCATATATGGAATCTAAAAAAGTTAAACTCATACAGGTGGAGAGTAGAATGAGTAGCTACCTGAGGGGCAGGGGATGGAGAAAGGCGGGATCTTAAACAAGTAGATTTTAAATGTTCTCACTACAAGAAAAATAAGTGAGGTGATGACTGTGTTAACTGGACTTAATCATTCCATATTGTACGTATATATATACACACACACATATATATACACACATATATATATCAACAGATCACATTGTACCTAATAAACATATAAAATTGTTATTTGTCAATTAAAATAATAAAAGACTGGAGTAATATTTAAGATTTTTTTCACCTGTTGCAGGAAAAATCTTGGAATTGAATTTAAAAGACAACTGGGAAGGCATAAGTAATATAGGTCAGTCTCAAACAGCACCTCATTAATAAGGAACAGTTTAGTCTTTATGTATTTTAGTTTTTCTGTTGAATGGCTCTCAAGTCTCTCCTTTTTTTTTCCAGTTGTCTTGTAAATTTGACCCTTAGCCCCATGGGAAACTGAAAAAATCAGACGGCTCAGTAAAACCTGTTCCTTTCGTTGTAAATGTAACTCACAGCATCTTTTCCCATGTTTGTTGGTGATAAATTCACTGTCATCTCAGTAAGACTATAACATCATGCTGAAGATATTTCTGTGAAGAGTTTTGTACTGAGAACATCACACCAGGACAACTCCTTGAAGGGCATTAATTGCAGCTTTGGGATTTATACTCCCAAAGGCCCCAATCAATGAAAGACTATCCCATTATTCTTTTTGTTTCCATAAAGATTGCATTTGCTCTGGGATAAAGGGTCCATCCCGTGATACCTTGAATGCCCTAAAGTATTCCCACATTCTGCTAAAAAGCAGATCTTTTGGACAAACTCAGGCTCTCTTGTCTGTAGCAATGACAATCACAGTTATTTCCAGACTCTGTTCTTCATAGTTAGATTTAAAACATTGGCAAAAATGTTATAAGAAGGCAATTAAGTTGATGTTTTGAGGTTGTACAGCAACCAGAGAGCCCCTTCGTCAGTTTATACTTAATGAGGTCATAGGTCAGGAAGAGAGTGACAGGGAACAGGGACAAACACAGGAAGGTCAGTACTGAAAGAAGTTGGTGCACTTCTTAAGGGGTAGGCAGCTTCCATATTTCAAAATTGCAGAAAGTGTAGATTTTAAGTGTTCTTACTACAAAAATATGATGGTTGTGAGGTGATGGATGTATTAACTAGCTTAATATAATCATTCTGTAATGTATATATACATCAAAACATTACAATGTACTCCATAAATATATGCAATTATTACTAGTCAATGAAAAATTAAGAAAACAAACCAGATATAGTATAAAGGAATGGATGTGACACAAATTGGCAAAATGTCTCTTAATAATAATTGGGGAAGGAAGAGACACTCAGCCATCCATTTTCCCTACAGTGTTTGATTTAAAAGAGAGAGAAGATATTTTATTCCACAGCTCATAGAAGCTACATTTGATAGGGTCTACATTTCCTTCTTTTCCACCAAGAAGAAAATCGAAGCTGCAAACTTTTCTCTATATGAGTTCTGGGCTTTTTTTTTTTTTTTTTTGGTCCCTTATTTCCTATCCCTTTTATCAACTCTGGAGGAATGCTGAAAGATGAAAGATGACTCATACAACAGATAGTTATCAGATTCCACCTTTTAATTACTGTAATAAAGAACTCAGGCAGCTGCAATAGGAAAGAAAATTAGGTCTACATCAGCAAAAGTATCCACAGCATTTGAGTTCAAGCATCTTATGGCATATTACCTTTAATCCTAGGGAGATTTTTAAAAAATTCTTGGAATTTTCCCATGATTTCTCAAAAGGTTAATGCTCATTCCATTACCAACAATATGGGAAAATGTACAGTATCTTTGTACCTGTCTGGAGCATTTGCATAGATTTGGCCCGAGTTTAATGTTCCTAGCTCTCCAGCTGTAACTCAACCAATTAGGCAACTCCTTACATCTTTTTCAAGAGTCAAGATTACAATATTTGAATATTAAAAGTTTTTCAAAACATGGAAGGTGAGTCGGGTGTAGATAAATTTGTCTTTTGCCTTATTATCATTATTATTTTTTTGAGACAGAGTCTTGCTCTGTCACCCAGGCTGGAGGACAATGGTGTGATCTCAGCTCACGGCAACCTCCGTCTCCCAGGTTCAAGTGATTCTCCTGCTTCAGCCTCCAGAGTAGCTGGTATTACAGGTGTCCACCACTATGCCTGGCTAATTTTTGTATTTTTTAGTAGAGATGGTGTTTCACCATGTTGGTCAGGCTGATCTCGAACTCCTGACCTCAGGTGTTCCACCTGCCTTGGCCTCCCAAAATGCTGGGATTACAGGCATGAGCCACCACACCGGGCCTCTTTTGCCAAATTTATCAGAGTACAAGAGGAAGAGTTGGCTGTGGCAGGAGGGGAGCAGAAGGGGGATGGCAATGCTATTTAGGAATACTCAAATGCTGGGTTCCTGTATTTTATTGCAAAAACTATATCATAAAAGAGTGTTTATCTTTCTCATACAAGATTGGTAGTGTGCAAGAGAAAATAAGCAACTGAAAATCAAACTATCAAAGCATATTTGAATTTCTTCTTTATTTTTAAAAAATAACTACAAGGAAATAAAAAAAATAACTACAAGGTGAATTTTCTGGATTTTATACAATATTCATGTATCTTTCTACTAATATTAATTTCTGTTCAGAAGCTCCATTAAAAATTGTAGAAACCCCAGAAAATACAAATTATAAATTGTGACTCAGAATTTAAAGTATAGTTCAGCTATTGGCCTAAAGCATATAAAATTTTGTAGAAACCATGTTTAAGTCTTCTTGTCCCTGTCAAACAATCCTGTTATACATTCTTTCAACTTCAAATACCACATTCAGACCTCCTTTTCACTGTTGTGCATCCAAACACTGTCCCTTTCTCTCTTACCAACCTATGTTTTTGGTAGACTCTGTAATCTTTATATCTTCCAGTAATATAGTCTCATTTACCTTTGGAAGCATTCTATCACCGATTACTCTATTTTGCTTTATTAATCGGCTTTGTGTATATTGTGAATTTTTATAAGTTGGTGTGTTTGTGCATATTCTGTTTAAATTTTCATTTGTGTGTTATTTGTCTAGAAATAAACTGCTAGCATAAATAAATAGCAGTTAATTTTTTCTATAATCATATTCAATTATTTCTTTTCAGTTAATGTTTTAAAGTGGCTGCCTAATTGCTTTTTAATATGGGAAATTCCTATCTGTAAGTAAGATTATTAAGACTGCTGTTATTCCTTTCTTTGTAATTGCAAAATTGGAAATAGCTTGAAAATATAAAAATAATCAAATTAACTTTTTAAAGTAAAAAATTATTTTTCATAAATATTGTGTTCCTGATTATGGAATATGATAGTCTTCATTAATCCAAATGTTAACTCAGGGATTATATAAAAGAACTCAGTAACTTGAGAAGCTATTGCTTGTATCCACAGCTGGATAAATATCTCAATGAAGCATGTAAAGGGAAAAAATTCTACTGACATTATGATGCATACTGTCTGGAAGTGGGATTTGTCTTCAATCTGTTTGCAGGTGAGCAATTGACAATGCATGGACAGACTTTGAGTTTATGTGATTCTTTCTTTAGGTGCAAGAAAAAAATGAATGATGATGGAAAAAAACGCAAGTTCTGAAAATATCTTTATTCTACTTGGATTTTCTAATTGGCCTCATCTGGAAGTAGTTCTGTTTGTGGTTATCTTGATCTTCTACCTAATGACACTGACAGGAAACCTGTTCATCATCATCCTGTCATACCTGGACTCCCATCTCCACACTCCAATGTACTTCTTCCTTTCAAACCTCTCATTTCTGGATCTCT
>NW_012115566.1:928276-930149 GCF_000951035.1 Colobus angolensis palliatus | reverse complement strand
AAATGCTGGGTTCCTGTATTTTATTGCAAAAACTATATCATAAAAGAGTGTTTATCTTTCTCATACAAGATTGGTAGTGTGCAAGAGAAAATAAGCAACTGAAAATCAAACTATCAAAGCATATTTGAATTTCTTCTTTATTTTTAAAAAATAACTACAAGGAAATAAAAAAAATAACTACAAGGTGAATTTTCTGGATTTTATACAATATTCATGTATCTTTCTACTAATATTAATTTCCATTCAGAAGCTCCATTAAAAATTGTAGAAACCCCAGAAAATACAAATTATAAATTGTGACTCAGAATTTAAAGTATAGTTCAGTTATTGGCCTAAGGCATATAAAATTTTGTAGAAACCATGTTTAAGTCTTCTTGTCTCTGTCAAACAATCCTGTTATACATTCTTTTAACTTCAAATACCACATTCAGACCTCCTTTTCACTGTTGTGCATCCAAACACTGTCCCTTTCTCTCTTACTAACCTATGTTTTTGGTAGACTCTGTAATCTTTATATCTTCCAGTAATATAGTCTCATTTACCTTTGGAAGCATTCTATCACCGATTACTCTATTTTGCTTTATTAATCGGCTTTGTGTATATTGTGAATTTTTATAAGTTGGTGTGTTTGTGCATATTCTGTTTAAACTTTCATTTGTGTATTATTTGTCTAGAAATAAACTGCTAGCATAAATAAATAGCAGGTAATTTTTTCTATAATCATATTCAATTATTTCTTTTCAGTTAATGTTTTAAAGTGACTGCCTAATTGCTTTTTAATATGGAAAATTCCTATCTATAAGTAAGATTATTAAGACTGCTGTTATTCCTTTCTCTGTAATTGCAAAATTGGAAATAGCCTGAAAATATAAAAATAATCAAATTAACTTTTTAAAGTAAAAAATTATTTTTCATAAATATTGTGTTCCTGATTATGGAATATCATAGTCTTCATTAATCCAAATGTTAACTCAGGGATGTATATAAAAGAACTCAGTAACTTGAGAAGCTATTGCTTGTATCCATAGCTGGATAAATATCTCAATGAAGCATGTAAAGGGAACTGTATAAAAATTCTACTGACATTATGATGCATACTGTCTGGAAGTGGGATTTGTCTTCAATCTGTTTGCAAGTGAGCAATTGACAATGCATGGACAGACTTTGAGTTTATGTGATTCTTTCTTTAGGTACAAGAAAAAAATGAATGATGATGGAAAAAAACGCAAGTTCTGAAAACTTCTTTATTCTACTTGGATTTTCTAATTGGCCTCATCTGGAAGTAGTTCTGTTTGTGGTTATCTTGATCTTCTACCTAATGACACTGACAGGAAACCTGTTCATCATCATCCTGTCATACCTGGACTCCCATCTCCACACTCCAATGTACTTCTTCCTTTCAAACCTCTCATTTCTGGATCTCTGCTACACCACCAGCTCTATCCCTCAGTTGCTGGTCAACCTCTGGGGCCTGGAAAAGACCATCTCTTATGCTGGTTGCATGGTTCAACTTTATTTTGTTCTTGCACTGGGAATTGCAGAGTGTGTCCTACTGGTGGTGATGTCCTATGACCGTTATGCAGCTGTGTGTAGACCTTTGCATTACACTGTCCTCATGCACCCTCGTTTCTGCCGCTTGTTGGCTGTGGCTTCTTGGGTAAGTGGTTTTACTACCTCAGCACTTCATTCCTCCTATACTATCTGGATACCCCTATGTGGACATCGCCTAGTGGATCACTTCTTCTGTGAAGTTCCAGCACTTCTGCATTTATCATGTGTTGACACCCATGCAAATGAGCTGATCCTCATGGTCATGAGCTCTATTTTTGTTCTTATACCTCTCATTCTCATTCTCACTTCCTATGGTGCCATT
>NW_012115566.1:925959-928167 GCF_000951035.1 Colobus angolensis palliatus | reverse complement strand
TGACAGGAAACCTGTTCATCATCATCCTGTCATACCTGGACTCCCATCTCCACACTCCAATGTACTTCTTCCTTTCAAACCTCTCATTTCTGGATATCTGCTACACAACCAGCTCTATCCCTCAGTTGCTGGTCAACCTCTGGGGCCTGGAAAAGACCATCTCTTATGCTGGTTGCATGGTTCAACTTTACTTTGTTCTTGCACTGGGAATTGCAGAGTGTGTCCTACTGGTGGTGATGTCCTATGACCGTTATGCAGCTGTGTGTAGACCTTTGTATTACACTGTCCTCATGCACCCTCGTTTCTGCCGCTTGTTGGCTGCGGCTTCTTGGGTAAGTGGTTTTACTACCTCAGCGCTTCATTCCTCCTATACTTTCTGGATACCCCTATGTGGACATCGCCTAGTGGATCACTTCTTCTGTGAAGTTCCAGCACTTCTGCGTTTATCATGTGTTGACACCCATGCAAATGAGCTGATCCTCATGGTCATGAGCTCTATTTTTGTTCTTATACCTCTCATTCTCATTCTCACTTCCTATGGTGCCATTGCCTTGGCTGTACTGAGCATGCAATCAACCACTGGGCTTCAGAAAGTGTTTAGGACATGTGGAGCCCATCTTATGGTTGTATCTCTCTTTTTCATTCCAGTCATGTGCATATATCTCCAGCCACCATCAGAAAATTCTCCTGATCAAGGCAAGTTCATTGCCCTCTTTTATACTGTTGTCACACCTAGTCTTAACCCTCTAATCTACACTCTCAGAAACAAGGATGTAAGAAGGGCAGTGAAGAGACTAATGGGGTGGGAGTGGGGGATGTGACAGGGAAATCATGTTGGCTGTTGTTGTTTTTCCTAGGGTCTCGTCCATCTTGAAAGGTGGTTTCTCTGCTTCTTTGTGGTTTATTTTTGTTCTAACAGCTCACAAAACATGGAATAGTTCAGTCTCACATTTGTTGCTCTTTTTATTATTTAGTTCTGAAATATTATCTTGAGATAAAGTTTTTGATTAGTGCCACCTTGGTCTTTTACAATTCTATATTTTATTTCCATGAAAATTGTGAACTGTGGTTTCAAAATAAATAAATGTGTGTGTGAATAGTTATGAGGAGATTATTTCAAAAATGTTGGAAATATTTCTAACAGTGTGTTAAATTATGAATTGACTATTGATTTATACAGAAAGAGAAGGGCAATATTGCAAAGACTTAGGCTAAAAAAGTTTTTGGTTATTGAATAAACCTTAAATGAAGCTGAAAATAGTCACAGCAAAGAAAAATGGTAACCATAATGAATAATATTGTTTATTATATGGTAAAGGATGTATCATAAGTTTTTGGCTGAAAGACACTTTTTAAAGACACTAAATCATCTAATTTATCCTGTAGGTCTACATACTTGTCACACTGAACGGTAAACTAATATCTCTTTAAAATGGCTCATTCGTTCATCTGTCCATTTATTCATTAACTTATTCTTTATTAGCTAAATCTTATTGAATGTGTACCCTCTCCCAGTTTGTGAAATTCTTGGTAACATGTATAAATATAACATACACTGTCTGAACAGAACACACTCTCTGTCCCTCCGTCCGGAAAAATGACAACGTAAAAGATGAAGTATCCGTTCATGGCTTAATTTGTCACTGGGGGTAATGCTAATAAATTAAGATAGCTTTTAAAAGTCAGAAACAATAAACTCTGATTACTCTTCAGATTGTATAAATCTTTCACTTTTTAAAAATCAAAAACAAGGCCAAGCACGGTGGCTTGCGCCTGTAATCCCAGCACTTTGGGAGGCTGAAGTAGGTGGTTCACGAGGTTAGGAGATCGAGACTATCCTGGCTAACATGGTGAAAGCCCATCTCTACTAAAAATACAAAAAAATTAGCCAGACATGGTGGCACACGCCTGTAGTCCCAGCTACTTGAAGGCTAGGGCAGAAGAATCACTTGAACCTGGGAGGCAGAGGTTGTGGTGAGTCGAGATTTTGCCACTGCACTCCAGCCTGGGTGACAGGGCGAGATGCCATCTAAAAAAAAATAAAAGAAAAAAAAAACAAACAAGATATTTAGCCATAAACTCTGAAAGTAAATACCACTTGATGGCTCCTGTAGGAAGACAATGCTAGTAAATGAAACAAAACAGAATATGTGCTTAATTTGCTTTAGTTGGCGTAGTTAATGACATATTTGAAGACAGCTTAAAACT
>NW_012115566.1:923149-924780 GCF_000951035.1 Colobus angolensis palliatus | reverse complement strand
TAGAGTCTCTTTTTTGATTAACTGGTGATTTAGAGATGGGCATGGTGGACAGTCATCTCAGGAATACTTCACTTTCATGTAATGAATAAACCTTTTACTACCTTCCCTATTATCATCATCATTTCCAGAACATATCTTTATCACACTAAGTCTGGCAACATATATGGTGCATGGGTTTAAAGATGGTTATAGGAAAGACACCTACCACCTCTCAAGCTTGGTCTTTATAGACTCCATTACATCCTTGGTTTATTCATGTATTGATGAGAGTGTTGATAGCGAGAGTAACAATTACATTGAAAAAGACTAAGAGGCTTGCCCTGGTTTTGGCAAGTAAGGTTTGTTTGCTAGAGAGCTACGTATATCCATAATCTACAACTGCACCTATTTCTGTCTGTTTGTCTCTCTTTTTTTCTATCTGTCTCTATTATCACTCTATGTTGTGGTGGCATAGGAGAGACACATGATGGGAAGACATAAATGTTGGAGGTTTTCTTTCCTTGAGCATCTGATTTCATAAAACATCAAGTCATGACATACAGTTTCCCTATGAGAGACAAGGATACGAATGAGTGGCACAAGGATAATAAGGATGGTAAACACAAAAGCCTCAAGGGCTAGAGTATCTACACAGTAGGGCAATGTCTGGGTCAAGACTGGCAATATGAGAGCATTGCCAAATATTTGGGTATATGATGACAGTTAGTGCAGGATTTTGCAGACTGCAGTACATTTCTCATATATCTTTATGGTCAGGACGATACAATTCCACCCCAGTGCCAGGAAAAGATAGTGCTCATGGCAAACGTAGATAGAGATAGGTTACAGTCTTATCTGGGACTCAGATAAGATCACACAACATTGAAGGGATGAGGCTTGTGGTGAAGCTCACATCTAGTAATGAAAACGTGACTCCCTGAAAAAAACACTGGTATGAGGAACTGAAAATCTAAGCTGAAATCAAGGAAATATGTATGTTTCTCAATGAGTCATCAGGTAAAATGTGAGGAAAATCACAAAGAGAATCATCTCTAGGCAGGGATAGTCAGAGAAATTTTCCAGGGTGCACTTTTCTAAAGACTGGTTATTTTCTTTTTCTTTCCCTATATCCTTGCTTTACCTCTTGGGAGAAAGACAAATATCAGGAAAGGATATAATTAATAATTTCAAAATGGAATGACTTTGGGTGAGAAATGAACATTTGACTAGGAGTTTCAGTAAAAAGGCATTAAACAAAAAGAGACATTAAACAATCACAAGATCTGAGGTGCATAACTTTTTTGGGGGACACTGTTACTGGTCTTGGCTATGAATAGTTACTTTTTTTTTTCATTTCAGGTATACAAAAAACTCAATATTCTTCATCTTTCCTTTTCTTTTTTTTTAATTTGGAGGAGATTCCAAATTTTTATTTTTCCGCTCACAGATAACTCGAACGATGTCTCGCTATGAGTCATTGGCGTTCTGACTTTTATCTCTGGGTAAGAGAACAAGATACCCTAAATCAAGCTTGGCCAACCGCAGCCCATGGGCTGTATGTGGCTCTGGATGGCTTTGAATGTGGCCCAACACAAATTCATAAACTTTCTTAAAAGATTATGAGCTTTATGCACAGATTTTTCTTTCTTTTT
>NW_012115566.1:920140-922314 GCF_000951035.1 Colobus angolensis palliatus | reverse complement strand
AAAGCACTCAAGCTTGAAGAGATCAGTTAGTGTCATTTATTCCTTTTGATTCTTCAGATGTGACTTTCAGTGTGTTTTATTTATCTTAGTGTGTATTGTAGGGAAAAAAGTTGAGGGCTGCTGCCTTAGAAATACTTTGCTGTAATTAAATCATGTCATGCTGTCTGTATTTTCACAAGTTACTAACATCTCACCTAAAAATGTTAACATTTGCTGGTACCCAGTAGATTGGCCTGAACTCTCCTACAAGTCTAGTTACCAAAGCGAGAAAAAAATTGGAGCTTGGTACAATCTCCTATGGACCAGAATATCAGATGTTTCCTAGATTTTGATAACTGAGTGAATTCTGCTAGTCCCCACAGGTTGTGAGATCACTGGTTAAATTCCTCTCCAATAAGACAGAGAAATTTAAACATATGATTACATGACCATTTAATCATATTTATCTGAAAAATTATATTTAATATATTTTAAAGTGAAGTGGAGTGATACATACCAAGCTCATGGTAGTTGTCTCTGGATTCAGTGTTGGGTCAGAGAGTGATAGTTAAAGGGGATATGAACTTTATCTGTGACACTTTATGTGCTAAAAATGCTAAAAATAAAAATGACAAAAGTTATGGTTGATGATTCTGTGTGGTGGGAACATAGATGTTTATTTTTAATATTTTAAATATTTAAAAGAATGATGAAATAATGTAGAATAGTTTGTTAAACATCAGTTCAAATTAAAATTTACTATAACAGTAATAGCAGCTAACATGTATTGAATGATTATGCGCTGGGAATAGAGGATCATGTTTACATATTTTTCATATTGAGTTTTCAAAACAGTCAAGACTACTGAAGCCAAGACCATTTCAGTTGCTTCAATTAAATAGACAGGAAAATACCAGATCATGCTCTTAAAATTACTAATTTTAAAATATAATTGTATTGTAAATGTGACTTGATTTTCATACCAAGACTTTGTTTGGTACCCCTGGAAAGTATTAGCTAGACACAATGTAACAATTTAAAAATCTTTATTAATTTATAAACTCATGACATACTTTTTAAAAAAATATTAACAAGCCAATCACTGGATATAGACTAGCTATCAAAGAAAATTTAACTTTTTTATATATTCCAGCAAAGCTTTTGATAAGACATCAAGGGAAATAATTGATAACAATATTTTGGAAATATTAAACAATTTTGTTAAACGTTTTCTGAGTTTGGTAGTGACCTTCTGAGTATAGTTTGAATGGTCTTCAAAGGTAATTTTTAACACTTTTTCAGGGCTGAACTTGGCCTTGAATTTTAGAGATGTTAGACACAGTTAAAGAATTCAAATTAATAAAACAAATATGTATAATGTAATCTTTATATTTTCTTTTTAAAAATGTTTCATGCCTTCTCCCATTCCTCAATTAGACCACCTGACAAACTTTATCTCAAATTTGGCCCATAGCATACTGAAGAATTGAGGAAAAAGTTTCAGGTAACTCAAGATAACCCATTCCTTTCCCTGAAAATATAGCTCAAAGCATTTTTCTCAGTGATGGTTGAACTATAGATTCCTTGTCTTCTTAGTACAACAATGTGGCATCATGCCAAGAATATCACTGAGAAACTGTTCTAACCAGGACAACTCCTTGAAGGGCATTAATTCCCACTTTGGGATTTACCCTCCCAGTGTCCCCAGTCGAGGAAAGCAAGTCACATTCTTTTGTTTCCAGAAAGGGCCCATTTACTCTAAGATAAAGGCCCATCTCTTGATACACTGAAAGCTCTAACAAGTTTATCTTTTGAGTAAAACGAATTTTTTTAGTAGACTCAGTGCTTTCTCTTTTGTAGCAATAATAGTCATCGTGACATTAGACTGTTTTCCTAATGTGATGTAGTAAATGAATGAAGTGTAGGCAGCCATTTATACTGGTGATTTCAAGGTGATCAAAGTCAGAGATCAGATCCGTCTATTCATGATGAGGGCAATGGTTGGGAAGACAATATACAAGGAATGTGGACAGACACAGGAAGGACAGAGTGAAAGGCATTGTTTGAGTACTGCTTAATTACTAGAAAAGAGTATAAAGAAATAATATGGTAAGAATTTAAAAACTTGGCCAGTGATACGGAGATGGGGAAAAGAGGCTAGTAGAAAAAAACTATAATAATATGGTAAGAATTTA
>NW_012115566.1:915003-917365 GCF_000951035.1 Colobus angolensis palliatus | reverse complement strand
TTAGGCAGAATACTTTTGTCTTCCATCTTTAGTTTAGTTGAATACACAGCAAAATACTTCAAATCCTTTCCTCCAACACTACTTATTCTTTGTTGGATAGTAAATTTTGAGAGGAATTTTGGTCCATATTCTTTGATATCCAATATCAATAGTAAGACAATAAGTTTTATGAATTGTAGCAAGAGACACGTTGAAGCAGTGTAGCAGAAGTCAGCATCTGAGATCCCTCTTTTTTGCAAGGCAGTGATATATTGGAGGTGAAAGGAGCTGGTAAAGCTGATCTATGTAGCTTACAAAGAAATGGTCACCATCAGCTAGATATACTTAAGTGAGGTAAGTGCTTAGAACAACTGCATTACCTAAAGAGTTATGGAGAACATTTGAGGCAAATAGAAAGGCTCTGAAAATAACTTGAAGTCAATGGGTGTATACAAGAATTATGTTTCAATATATTGGAAAAATTTTATGATAAAAGCTGTTATATGGAAAATGTTAGTTTATTTTTATTTTTAAGCTTGTTCTAATTGGAATATTTATAGTTAATAAGTATATTAGGAATGTCAATATATGGTGTCAAATAAAGAAATATATTTTATAGAAGTTATCATTTTGTTCTATATATTGTTGCCAAGCATCTTCATCTGAAATAATTGTGCTATACCGAGAGCAATTTAAACTGACAGTCATAGTCCAATGACATGGAAAAATGACTAAGGGAGAATTCAGGATAATGGAACGTACTTGCAATGCCTGAGTTTTCTCTATAACTCGAATGTCAGCTGTAGCTTTTGAGGCCTGTGAGATTTGGATATGATTGATTCACACACCATTTCCTAAATTATAAAAATAAAAACGGATCTCGGAACTTCTCTCCAATTTCTAGTGTGACTTGCAATTGCATTGATTCTGCTGACTTTATCTTCTTTCTGCATCTGTGACTCTTCCTTTATTTCTAACTAGGCATGAAACATATGAGTCATGTGCCCTTGTCCTTAAGCTTACCCAAGAAATGAAGAACCAAGAATAATGTATGTAAAATAACTTTTAGTAAACAATTGAGACCACATAGGGCAAAACATCACATAAAAGCAAATTTTTAAAAACTTAAAGAACATAGCTTAGCTCTTTGAACTATTTCCTACTATGGAAATCTTATGATTTGGAACACTTCCTGTAGCATCCTGGTTTCTCACCTACTCAAATATCTCCCCATCTTTATTAAGGATAAGTGAAAAGTTGTATTTATTTATGATACACGACATAAAGTTTTGATATATGTATAATTATGCAATTATTATCAAGCTAATTAACAGATCATTAACTCACATACTTATCTGTTTTGTTGTGAGAACATTTAGTATCTGTTTTCTTAGCAATTTTCAAGTATGCAGTACAGTATTATTAACTATAGTCACCATACTATAGAATAGATCTCTTGAATTTATTCCTTCTAACTGAAACTTTGTACCCTTTGACCAGCATCTCCCCATTTTCCCTCTCTCCACTCCTAACCCCTGACAAGCATCATTCTACTACTTTGTGCTTCTATGAGTTCATTTTATGTGGATTTCACATATGAGATCATGCAGTGTTTATTTTTCTGTGCCTGGCTCATTTTACTTAGCAAAATGTCCTCAGGTTTGCCATGTTGTTGAAAATATTAGGACTTCCTTCTTATTTTAAGGCAGAATATTATTCTATTGTATATAAACTATACTTTTTAAATTCACTCATTAATTGATTGACTCTTAGATTGATTAAATACTTTGGCTATTATGAATTTGCTGCCATATACATGAAAGTGGAGATAGCTCTTCAACATAGTGATTTAATTCTTTTGGATATAAATCCAGAAGTGTGATTGATGGATCATACAGCAGTTCTATTTTTATTTATTATTAATTAATAATTTATTTATTTTTTGAGACAGAGTCTCACTCTGGACTGGAGTCCAGGCTGGAGTGCAGTGGTGTGATCTCAGCTCACTGCAACCTCCACCTCCTGGGTTCTAGCGATTATCTTGCCTCAGCCTTCAGAGTAGCTGGGACTAGAGGTGAGCGCCACCATGCCCAGCTAATTTCTGTATTTTTAGTAGAGACAGGATTTCATGTGTGTGTGTGTGTGTTTGTGTCCTAGGAAATCTGTAATTACCCTAAGGCCGATATAGTTTCTCCTATATGTTCTTAGGAAATCTTTTATTTTTCATTATTTTTATTTTTATTTTACTTTAAGTTCTGGGATACATGTGCAGAATGTGCAGGTTTATTACATAGGTATACATGTGCCATAGTGGTTTGCTGCACCTATCAATCTGTCATCTAGGTTTTAAGCCCTGTGTGCATTAGGTATTTGTCCTAATGCT
>NW_012115566.1:910179-914738 GCF_000951035.1 Colobus angolensis palliatus | reverse complement strand
ATGTGCCACATTTTCTTCATCCAGTCTATCATTGATGGGCATTTGGGTTGGTTCCTAGAATTTGCTATTGTAAATGGTGCTGCAATAAGCATACATGTGCATGTGTCTTTATAGTAGAATGATTTATAATCCTTTGGGTATATACACAGTCATGGGATTGCTGGGTTAAATGGTATTGCTGGTTCTAGAACCTTGAGGAATCACCACACTGTCTTCCACAATAGATGAACTAATTTACACTCCCACCACAGTGTAAAAGCATTTTTATTTCTCCACAGACTCATCAGCATCTGTTGTTTCCTGACATTTTAATAATTGCTATTCTAACGGGCACGAGATGGTATCTTGTGGTTTTGATTTGCATTTCTCTAATGACCAGTGATGATGAGCTGTTTTTCACATATTTGTTGGCTCCATAAATGTCTTCTTTTGAGAAGTGTCTATTTATATCCTTCACTCACTTTTTGATGGGGTTGTTTGTTTTATTTTCATACATTTGTTTAAGCTCCTCATATATTCTGGATATTAGACTTTTGTCAGATGGATAGATTGCAAAAATTTTTCCCATTCTGTAGGTTGCCTGTTCACTCTGATGATAGTTTCTTTTGCTGTGCAGTAGCTCTTTAATCTAATTAGATCCCATTTGTCAATTTTGGCTTTTGTTGCAATTGCTTTTGGTGTTTTAGTCATGAAGTCTTTGCCCATGCCTATATCCTGAATGGTATAGCCTAGGTTCTTTTCTAGGGTTTTTATGGTTTTGGGTTCTACATTTAAGTTTTTAATCTATCTTGAGTTAATTTTTGCATAAGGTATAAGGAAGGGGTCCAGTTTCAGTTTTTTGGATATGGCTAGCCAATTTTCCCATCACCATTTGTTAAACAGAGAATCTTTTCCCCAATTGCTTGTTTCTGGTAGAGATGGGATTTCACCATGTTGGCCAGGCTGGTCTCAAACTCTTGACCTCAGGTGATCTGCCCACCTCGGCCTCCCAAAGTGTTGGAATTACAGGCGTAAACCACTGTGCCTGGCCCTATTTTTAATTTGTTTAGGAACTTTCACAGTGTTTTCTCTCATGGCAGTCCTAATTTACATTTCCAAAAACAATGTATAAGAATTCCCTTTTCTCCATATTCTTCCCAACACCTGTTATCCTTTGTCTTTTTCATAATAGACATTCTAACTGGTGTGAGGTATGAGGTGATATCTACTGGTGTGGACCTGGAATTTAAGTCCAGTGGAGCCTATAGAGCAATGGGGACCAACCTGAAGCCTGGAACTGGCCTGGTGCTAGAGTGGAACTTGCTGCTTTGGGGGCTTGTCTGGAGCTTGGGTTTATGGGGCCCAGCTTTATGTGCTGGTCTGAAGGGTAGGTCCTTGGGTACTGGCATGGGTCTGGGGACTTCAGAGTCTGACCTGGGGGGCCAACTGGCACTGGAAAGTCCTGTTTGGCCATTTTATTGATATCACTTCTCACTATCTAAATTTTTTTTGGCTTTTTAACTTTCTGTGCTCTTTTCTCCTTTTTCTTTTACAAAACATATATATTTTCTTTTATATGTATAGACTTCTTGTTTTCTTTTGGAAGGTTATGTTGGGAACAGGCCCCCAAATCTGGCCATAAACTGGCCCCAAAACTGGCCATAAACAAAATCTCTGCAGCACTGTGACATGTTTGTGATGGCCATGATGCCCACGGTGAAGGTTGTGGGTTTACCAGAATCAGGGCAAGGAACACCTGGCCCACCCAGGGCAGAAAACCGCTTAAAGGTGTTCCTAAAACACAAACAATAGCATGAGAGATCTGTGCCTTAAGGACATGTTCCTGCTGCCGATAGCTAGCCAGAGCCCATCCCTTTGTTTCGGCCCATCCCTGTGTTTCCCATAAGGAATACTTTTAGTTAATCTATAATCTATAGAAATAATGCTTATCACTGGCTTGCTGTCAATAAATATGTGTAGGTCAAACTCTGTTCAGGGCTCTCAGCTCTAAAGACTATGAGTCCCCTGATTTCCAGCTCCACACTCTGTATTTCTGTATGTGTGTCTTTAATTCCTCTTGTGCTGCTGGGTTAGGGTCTCCACGACTGAGCTGGTCTTGGCAAGGTTATAATTATAGGATATCTAATATTGAATCCTAGTCATATTAGCCTGTACTATTTAATTTGTAATCTGAAAGAGATCAGTTACCAATAATTCCCCCAAAGAGTAACACAGATATTATTGTTTTGTACTTTTCAAACCAAACAAACGTTATGCAGTTTTATCACAAGTAGAACCACAAGAATGAGTCTTCTCACTTTATCAAACTGAAGGGAGGAGATAGGTGCTTGCATAAGCTCTGGCAACTTGTATGTGAAAAAATCAGGGTAAGGACAATACGTTTTTAGCTCTGACGACCCATTCCTATGTCAACAACACTTAAGGCAAAATAGAAGCCCTGAGATGCTCCGCTTGTCGGGTCTAAACCTCATGTCAATATTTGTGAACTGGAATTTCCAAAGAACAAATGAATGTATGTGGCAAGCAACTTTACTGTAGAACTAACAGTGAAGCCAGCTTTTTTTTCCAGATAGGAATGATGACTAACTGCTCTGAAGCATCAGCTTCTTTTGCCCTGTAAATTTTTGTCAGGAATACCACAAAAGTACGATTGTGTTCTCCTTAATTCATCCTGTTGGAATGTACATGGTATTTCTTTATTCTGTTACGGGCAATATTGGCTTTGATTACTCGGTTAATGTTGTATCTGCCAGATATCTTTACTATAAAAATTAGTGTTTTTCTCAGTAATATATAAGTGTCATGTGGGGAAGTATGTTGAGATTAGGTAGCATTCTGTTTTTTAACTAGCTTTCATACACTAGTTTTATTAGTAAGCATCCCTTAATAGTCCTTCCCAGAAACACTTATTACTGTAGTGGTTTCCAAGTAATGATCATTAAAGTTCTGTAATTCCTTCCAAATTAATTAGTTTGTGTGGCAGGCTAAATACTTCCTCTCCTTCTCTCAAATGATCATACCCTAATCACTGAGACAAGTTATTATATGTTACCTTATATGGCAACATGAATTTTATTTTTTATATTTTAAGTTCTGGAAGACATGTGCAGAATGTGCAGGTATGTTACATAGGCATATACATGCCATGGTGGTTTGTTGCACTCATCAACCCATCATCTACATTAGGTATTTCTCCTAATGCTATCTCTCCCCTAGCCCACCCACCTTCTGACAGACCCTGCTGTGTGATGTTCCCCTCACTGTGTCCATGTTCTCTCATTGTTCAACTCCCACTTATGAGTGAGAACATGCAGTGTTTGGTTTTCTGTTCTTGTTTTTAGTTTGCTGAGAACAATCATTTCCAGTTTCATCCATGTCCCTACAAAGGACATGAATTCATCCTTTTTTATATGGCTGCATAGTATTCCATGGTGTATATATGTTACATTTTCTTTATCCAGTCTATCATTGATGGGCATTTGGGTTGGTTCCAAGTCTTTGCTATTGTGAATGGTGCTGCAATAAACATACATGTGCATTTGTCTTTATAGTAGAATGATTTATAATCCTTTGGGTGTATACCCAGTAATGGGATTGCTGGGTTCAATGGTATTGCTCGTTCTAGATCCTTGAGGAATTGCCACACTGTCTTCCACAATGGATGAACTAATTTACATTCTCACCAACAGTGTAAAAGCATTCCTATTTCTCCACATCTTCTCCAGCATCTGTTGTTTCCTGACTTTTTAAAGATCACCATTCTAACTGGTGTGAGATGGTATCTCATTGCGGTTTTGATTTGCATTTCTCTAATGATCTGTGATTATCAGCTTTTTTTCATGTTTGTTGACTGTATAAATGTCTTTTTTAGAAAACTGTTCACATCCTTTATCCACTTTTTGATGGGGTTGTTTTTCTCTTGTAAATTTGTTTAAGTTCTTTGTAGGTTCTGGATATTAGCCCTTTGTCAGATAGATTGCAAAATTTTTCTCCCATTCTGTAGGCTGCTTGTTCAGAAGGTTTCTTTTGCTGGGCAGAAGCCCTTTAGTTTAATTAGATCCCATTTGTCAATTTTGGCTTCTGTTGCCATTGCTTTTGGTGTTTTAGTCATGAAGTCTTTGTCCATGCTGATATCCTCAATGGTATTGCCTAGGTTTTTTTCTAGGGATTTCATGGTTTTTGATCTTACATTTAAGTCTTCAATCTGTCTTGAGTTAATTTTTGCATAAGGTGTAAAGAAGGGGTCCAATTTCAGTTTTCTGCATATGGCTAGCCAGTTTTCCCAACACCATTTATTAAATAAGGAATCCTTTCCCCATTGCTTGTTTTTGTCAGGTTTGTTGAAGATCAGGTGGTTGTAGATGTGTGGTGTTATTTCAGAGGCCTCTGTCTCATTCCATTGGTCTATATATCCGTCTTGGTACATATACCATGCTGTTTAGGTTACTGTATTCTTTTTTTATTTTTTTTAATTATACTTTAAGTTCTAGGGTACATGTGCACAACGTGCAGGTTTGTTACATATGTATACATGTGCCATGTTGGTGTGCTGCACCCAT
>NW_012115566.1:904153-909674 GCF_000951035.1 Colobus angolensis palliatus | reverse complement strand
CCCCCCGTCTCGGCCTCCCAAAGTGCTGGGATTACAGGCTTGAGCCACCGCGCCCGGCCGTGCCACATTTTCTTAATCCAGTCTGTCACCGATGGACATTTGAAGAAAGTAGTGGGGTTTCCTAACTGGAAATGCATGGAGTAGACGACACCAAGAGATGGTAATATTGTTGACAAATATTTATTTAGTTATAACACCACATTTCTTTACCCTCTCAGGAAATGGAAAGTTGTTGTATTGTGTTTGAGAGTGGGCAATGCTGAAGAACAGTGACTGGCTATGAATTTGAGGAGTCATTGGCAGGAATGTAAATCCTTGAAATTTGAAGATCTTTCAAATTACCTTGTTTCTCCTCAACAAAATACTAGCAAACCAACAGCATATAAAAACCCAGTTTCTTAGCTTTTTTATGAAATAGCTGTTTCCTCACCTTTTCTATCATCTAGAGGTAACCTACATTCCTTGGCTTATGGCCCATTCTTCTATCTTTAAAGTCAACAGCAGAGTATCTTTTCTCTGACCTCCAGCCTCCCTCTTATATGGACACAGGTGATTATTTTAGCCCACCTGCCTATTCCAGGATAATATCCCCATATCAAGATTCTGAATTTAATCACATCTATGAAGTCCTTTTGCCATGTAAAGTAATGTATAGTCACAGGTTCCAGAGATTAGGGTGTGATCATTTGCATCCCAGGGAAAAAGCCTACCATGACCCCTTGCAACCCAGGGATAAAGCCTGCCATGATCAAGTAGGCTTTATCCCTGAGACAAAAGGTTGGTTCAACATATGCAAATCAATAAATGTGATTAATCACATAAACAGAAATGAAAACAAAAACTACACGTTATCTCAATACATGCAGAAAAGGCTTTCAATAATATTCAACATCCCTTGATGTTAAAAACCCTCAATAAACTAGGCATTGAAAGAACATACTTCAAAAATAAGAACAATCTATAAAAAACCCACAGCTAACATCATACTGAATGGGCAAAAGCTGGAAGCATTCCCCTTGAAAACTGGCAGAAGACATTGATGCCCTCTCTCACCACTCCTATTCAGCATAGTACTGGAAGTCCTGGCCAGAGCAATCAGGCAAGAGACAGAAATGAAAGGCATCCAAATAGGACAAGACAAAGTTAAATTATTCCTGGTTGCAAAAGACATGAATCTATATGAGAAAACCCCATAGTCTTGGCCCAAAAGCTCCTTGATCTGATAAACAACTTCAGAAAAGTTTCAGGATATAAAAGCAACGTACAAAAATTTAGCATTCCCATACATCAACAGCATCCAAGCTGAGGGTTAAATCAGGAATGCAGTGCCATTCACGACTGCCATGAAAAGAATAAAATACCTAGAAATACTGCTAACCTAAAAGGTAAAACATCTCTACAATGAGAATTACAAAAGACTGCTAAAAGAAATCAGAAGTGACACAAAAAAATGGAAAAACTTCCCGCTGATGGGTACTAAGACTCATTAAAATGGCCACAATGTCCAAAGCAATTTATAGATTCAATGCAATTCGTATCAAACTAGCAATGACATTGTTCACAGAATTAGAAAAAAACTATTTTAAAATTTGTATGGAACCGAAAAAGAGCCCTAATAGCCAAGGAATCCTAAGAAAAAAGAACAAAGCCAGAGGCATCACCTTACCCAACTTATACTACAGGGCTACAGTAATCAAAAAAAAAAAAAAAAAAAAAAAAAAAAGATGTGTAGACCAATGGAATAGAATAGAGAACCCAGAAATAATGCCATACACCTCCAAACAAATGATCTTCAACAAAGCTGACAAAAACAAGCAATAGGGAAAGGACTCCCCATTTTATAAAGGGTGCTGGGATAAGTGACTAGCTCCAGGCAGAAGATTAAAACTGGACGCCAACCTTGCACCACATACAAAAATCAACTCAAGATGGATTAAACACTTAAATGTAAAAATGAAAACTATTAATATAAAAACTCTGGCAGATAACCTAGGAAATACCATTCTGGACGTAGGACTTGGCAAAGATTTCATGATGAAGATGCCAAAAGCAATTGTAACAAAAACAAAAATTGACAAATGAGGCCTAATTAAGCTAAAGAACTTCTCACAGTAAAAGAAACTATCAACAGTGGAAACAGACAACCTACAAAATGAGAGAAAATATCTGAATACAATGGATTTGACGAAGGTCTAATATCCGGCATCTATAAAGAACTTAAACAAATTTTCAAGAAAGAAACAAAACCATTTAAAAGTTGGCAAAAGGCATGAACAGACACTTTCCAAAAGAAGACACACATGTGGCCAAGCATATGAAAAAACGCTCAAGATCATTAATCATTAGAGAAATGCAAATCAAAACCACAATGAGGTAGCATCTCACACCAGGCAGAATGGATATCATCAAAAAGTCAAATTATTAATAACAGATACATCAAGGTTATGGAGAAAAGGGAATGCTTATACACTGCTGGTGGGAATGTAAATTAGCTTAGTTATTGTGGAAAATGGTGTAATGATTCCTCCAAGAACTTAAAACAGAACTACTCTTCGACCAAACAATCCCATTACTGGGTATATACCTAAAGGAATATAAATCATTCTACCATAAACACATATGCACCAGTATGTTCATTGCAGCACTATTCACAACAGCAAAGACATGAAATCAACCTAAATGCCCATCAACAGTAGACTGGGTAAAGAAAATGTGGTACATAGACCCCCATGGAATACTATACAGTTGTAAAAAGAATGAGATAATTTCCTTTGCAGCACCCTGGATGGAGCTGCAGGCCATCATCCTAAGCAAACTAACTAGAAAACAGCCAAATACTGCATGTTGTCACTTATAAGTGGGAGTTAAACATAAGAACATACGGATACTAGGAGGGGAACCACATATACTTGGGTCTACTTGATGGTGGAGGGTGGGAGGAGGAAGAAAATCAGAAAGAATACCTATTATGTACTGTGCTTATTGCCTGGGTGATGAAATGATCTGTACTCCAAACCTCTGTGAGGCAGAGTTTACCTGTATAACAAACCTGCACATATACCCATGAACCTAAAATAAACGTTAAAAAAAATCTAAAACCTAAATTACCTTGATTCTTTATGAGTTGTTACATTTGAAAATTCGATTGATGAGTTAATGACAATAATTTAACTCTCTCATGCTTATCCCCCTCATCTAACCAAAAAAAAAAAAAAAAATCTAAGATGGAATATTGAGGTGAGAAACCTTTGAATTTTTAAATATTAGATCTACCAGAGCCTCAGAAAGACATGTTTACATTAAGAGGACGTTGACTATTGATATAGGCATGTAAGTTCTTTACTGCCACGTTCTTAGTAATTCCTGAAGTGTACATGTATGAAATGACATTAATTCTCTCATACTTTAGGGTTGCTTGTTAGTGCCTAGAAGAAATGCAGTCTTTGTGGTCAGTCTCCTTGGATCAACAAAAGCCTTGTACTTCCCCGTTTTTCATGTGCTATTCAGTGAAAATGTTGAGAAAGCACCATCTATCCTGACCCATTGGCATCCCATTGATGTGCTGTCCTGGTTGCTAGGTGCAGATTTAGGTTCCAAGCAGAACACTCCTAGTGTTCTCTGCAGTTTGTTGTAGAATCAGAGTTTCTTGGCAACCAAAGGCAGATCTGGTGCTATGGAGGACCTGCTTACTGCTATGAGGTGTTACTTTATGCAGGTCCTGGAGAAGCTGATTGAGGCCAAGTCACTGTTGCAAGGAGACATGAGACTCACATCAGAGTTCTATGGCTTAACATGGGAGATGGTGGTAAGTGCAGCTATATTTGGATTTTACAGTTATGAAAGCCAACTTCATGTAAAGAGAGTAAGAAGAGTTTACCAGAGAAGTTTTTTCTGTAGTTGAAGACAAATGTAATGTTTTAATAAATTAGGCTGATTAAAAAAGAATATGAAATTGGCATGGTGGCTCATGCCTGTAATCCCAGCACTGCGGGAGGCCAAGGCAGGTGGCTCACCTGATGTCAGGAGTTTGAGACCAGCCTGGCCAACGTGGTGGAATCCTGTCTCTACTAAAATTACGAAAAAATAACCGGGCGTGGTGGCGGGTTCCTGTAATCCCAGCTACTTGGGAGGCTGAGGCAGGAGAATCGCTTGAACCCTGGAGGCAGAGGTTGCAGTGAGCCGAGATTGCGCCATTGTACTACAGCCTGGGCAACAGGAGTGAAACTTTGTCTCTTAAAAAAAAAAAAAAAGAGTATGAAGCATACAAATTATTTGTCATGGAGTCCTGCCCTTAGAGCAAGGCATCAAATCCTCTAAGTGTATAGGAAATTTGAATTCAAAATAGATGCCTTGAAAAAAAGGAATGTTTAAGGAAAATGTGAATTTTTACAGATTTAGGGTATAGAAGTGCAGTTGTGTTTCATGGATATATTGCATAGTGGTGAAATGTGAGCTTTCAGTGTATCCATCATTCAAATAGTATACATTATCCTCAATAGGTAGTCTTTCATCCCTCAACACTTTCCCAACCTCCCACCTTTTGGAGTCTCCAATGCCTATATTTCACTCTATATCCACATGTACCCATTGTTTAGCTCCCACTTATAACTGATAATATCTAGCATTTGGCTTTCTGTTTTTGAGTTATCTCACTGAAGCCAATGGCCTCCAGTTACATTCACATTGCTGTAAAAGACATGATTTCAGTCTTTTTATTGTCAAGGAGTATTCTAAAGTATATATATATATAATCACATTTTAGAAATCCAATAGTCCATTGATGAACACTCAAGTTGATTCTAATACTTTGCTATTGTGAATAGTGCTGCGATATACATAGATGTGCAGGTTTCTTTCTGATATAATGGTTTGTTTACCTTTAGTTTGATATCCAGTAATGGGATTGCTGAATCAAATGGTAGCTCTATTTTCAGTTATTTGAAAAGTCTTCATACTGTTTTCCATAGAGATTGTACTAATTTACATTCCCACCAACATTGTATGTAATCCTTTTTCTCTATACCCTCGGCAAAAATTTTTTTTATTTTTTATTTTTTAAGAATGGCCATTTTGACTGGCATAAGATAATATCTCATTGTGGTTTTAATTTGAAGTTCTCTTATGATTAGCATTTGTTCATATGGTTATTGGCCATTTATATGTCATCTTAAAAAATAAAAAAGAATACCTTAAACTTCAGTATGAATTACATTCATGGCTAGGTTTAGAATACGGGTTCAGTTACTGGAAGAGGTGTTGAAGTCTTTTAAATAGTGAGAAGCTGATGCCAAAATAGCCTTAAAACTATGTTAGTAAAGGACTGTAATCCCAGCACTTTGGGAGGCCGAGATGGGCGGATCACCAGGTCAGGAGATCGAGACCATCCTGGCTAATATGGTGAAACCCCGTCTCTACTAAAAAATACAAAACACTAGCCGGCGAGGTGGCGGGCGCCTGTAGTCCCAGCTACTCGGGAGGCTGAGGCAGGAGAATGGCGTAAACCCGGGAGGCGGAGCTTGCA
>NW_012115566.1:871944-903893 GCF_000951035.1 Colobus angolensis palliatus | reverse complement strand
ATTCAGCGTGAATTAAGCATTTCTTTTTTTATTATACTTTAAGTTCTGGGGTACATGTGCACAACATGCAGGTTTGTTACATAGGTGTACATGTGCCATGTTGATTGGTTGCACCCAGAAACTCGTCATTTACATTAGGTATATCTCCTAATGGTATCCCTCCCCCCAGCTCTCCACCCCCACAACAGGCCCTGGTGTGTGATGTTCCCCGCCCTGTGGCCAAGTCTTCTCATTATTCAACTCCCACTTACAAATGAGAACATGCAATGTTTGGTTTTCTGTCCTTGTGATAGTTTGCTGAGAATGATGATTTCCAGTTTCATCTATGTCCCTACAAAGGACATGAACTCATCCTTTTTTTATGGCTGCATAGTATTTCATGGTGTGTATGTGCCACGTTTTCTTTATCCAGTGTATTATTGATGGACATTTGGGTTGGTTCCAAGTCTTTGCTATTGTGAGTGCCGCAATAAACATACATGTGCATGTGTCTTTATAGTAGCATGATTTATAATCCTTTGGGTATATACCCAGTAATGGGATTGCTGGGTCAAATGGTATTTCTAGTTCTAGATCCTTGAGGAATCACCACACTGTCTAAGCATTTTTCTAGTAAGAAAATGTAGTTTGAAAGTAAGGTTCAGAACATTTAGCCAAATGTTCAAGTAAACTGTATTGAGAAAATGGAATAAAGTTCCATGGATCATTTGTATTAGAAAAAGTTAATTGGAAAGTTTTCAAATACACATTAAGTGATAGACACACACACACACAAAACAAAAATTCTTAGAGAAAAAAACGAAAAAACTGACCTATTCTTATCAAAGACATGATTTTCCACATTTAAAAAAGCTTGTAATAATTGATTTACAGTTAAGTTGACTGATGGAAATCTCACTGATTTAAGAAAACCTACATGAAAGCCAAGATAACAGTATTTTTTCCTATAAAAAGCTACATAGTCAGTATTAAGGCTTTGTAAACCAAGATACAAAATTGGAGTATTATGAAAGTACTCATATAATAAGATTAAAAATAAATTCTCACAATTTTGTTTGTCACTGAGACAAAAGCACTGAAAATAATAAATGCTAGCAAGAATGCAAAGTGAGGGGAAACTCTCTTTGATTGCTGGTAGAAATGCAAAGTGATGCAAACACTGATTTGGCAATATTTGTGAAGTTTAATATAGTCTTTCTACATGACTTAACAATCACATTCCTAAGTATTTATTCCAGTGAATTAAAACTTTTATCCATGTAAAAATCTGCATGCAAATGTTTATATCAGTTTCATTCATAATTACTCAAAACTGTAAGCCACCTATGCCCTTCAACAGGGGAAAGATAATCTTGGATATTTCCACACAATGATCTATGATTGTGTGGAAATTGATTGATCAATGTATACTATTGACCAGTGGGATGAAATGAGCTACTGCTAAATGCAACAACATGAATATATGTTAAATGTGTTTTACTAAATAGATGAAGCCAGACTTCAAAGTCTGAATATTGTATGATTTCATTCATAAGACATCTGGGAAAAAACCCATTGGGATGGAAACACATCAGTGGTATTCAGGGCTTAGTGTAGGGGAGGTTAGTTGATTACAAAGAAGACACACAAGGAAAATTTTAAACGATGGAGTTGTCTTGTATGGTGCTGCCCTAGTAATACCCAAGTCTATTATTTATTAATCCCCAAGTAGTGTATCACAAAACTGCACTCAAATGCATGCAAATAAACAAGTAAAAATATCATCAAGATGTGGGAAGATTCTAGAATGGTAAGACGGTGACAAATCAACCTCACTTTGTATAAATCTATAAGCTAACAACACTGAAAAGGGTAGAGAAGAAGTAAAGAGTGACCTAACTTACTTCGAGAAATAATATTTTGGTTAAAAAATGTCAGACTATAGACAAAAGTAACTGTGCATAAATATGGTATTCTGAATAGTACATTTGTTTCTCATGCGGGTTCAGCTAATTCTGTAATTGATTCACATACATACTGGTTGAACAAAAATGTTTAAAGATGAACAGTGGCATCTAGGTTTCTCCCTGTTGGCATAAGAAGTTACGGAGAAGTAAGAAAGGAAGGCCAGAATGACATTAGAGACTGTGTTAGAGTCAGAGTTATCACTATGACCTCATGTTTAAACACAAGCACAAATACACATGGACACACACACAGATGGACAAATATTGAAACAATGACAGATACATGTGTGTTCAGAGCTTACTGTGTAGACACACATTGCCTCGCCTTTTCTGGTGAAATAGCCTAGAAACAATGTTACCCTCATAGCAATGTGCACATGTCCCATTCAGATAATGTTTTCTAATGCCATTTTCCAGTGAAAAGAACCAGAGATCCTTGGGGAAATGTCTGATTCTAAGACATTTTGTAAGATATTTCTAAGGCTGGTGAAAAAATATATAAGATAAGCCTGGAGGAGAAGAACCAGTAATACCGGAAATCAAGGAGGGGCCCTAAAGAGAAAAGGATAACAAAAGGATGAAGACTTGTCCAAGGGACCCAGCAGCCAACCTGAAAGAGTTCTCAATGGGGAAAGCTGGAGCAATTTCAACAACAAAATAAATAATATGTCACTGGATTATAACCTGAAGTATAAAAAGTGTGAGTCCATACTGTTACAAATAAATGACTGAATAAATACATAAATGAGACGAAGAGAGAAATCTTCCTTACTAGTCTATTAATAGTCCCCACTTTCAGATGTGAAGCTCATGATCTCCTTCGTTAAGCATAGGCTGCACTCAGTGACTATTTTCCAAGGAATAGAGTACTGAAAGGTAACAACTGTAAGTTTAATTTTTATTTAGTGCAAACACTACCTTAACCAAGTGATTAAAGTCAGCACATCAGTGATGCCATGTAGATATTATGTAACCCCTGCTCTGATGGGATAAAAAGGGCACTTTACCTCTGTGGTCTCCTCTCCAAAAATTCAAAGGCCCAGTGTCATTGACTGCAGCTGAGGCCCGACTGAACCGGGACGCTGGCTGTAGTAGGGGAGGTGCGGTTGGGGCTGTGCGCTCGACGGAGCCTGCAGGAGCCGGGAACAGGCGGAAGCCCCCATCCCTTAGGAGTTGGTAGGCAAGAGCCCTGTGCTCCCCAGGCTCAGCTGCAGTTGCCTAGCAGCGGCTGCGGACCCGGGCATCCCTGAGCGCTTGGGGTTCGGGAGCCGGCAGAAGCCCCACCCTCCTGTGTGCACCTGCAGCTGCTCAAGCTGTGGCTACAAACCTGGGCATCCCTGTGCTCTTAGGTGCCAGGAGCAGGTAATAACCCTGCCCTCTTGTGCGCAGTTGCAGATGCCCAAGCTGCAGCTGCAGACCCGGGCATCTCTGCACTCTTGGGGGCCTGGGAAAGCCCTTTTTGCCCCGGTAGGCTTGGAGGTGCCTGCTCCTGGTGTCTGGCTTCTCCCTGCTCCTGGCACTGGCTCTGATATCAGAGCATGGCTGAGGCTGAGCCCAGGTGCTGTTGCAACCTGGCCTGATGTGCCCACACTTGGGGCAGTGCTGTCATGCCAGTCTTCTGCCACTTCAGCCCCCTCTGGGCTTTGGGCACCGGTAAGCAAGGGAGGGAGGCTGGAGGGAGTGCTGCTGAGGGCAGCTTGGCGCTGGCCTGCAGGTGCCCCTTGGCAGGAACAGCCTGGGGCACCATCAACAGTGGCAGGAGGCCGACAGGCTCCTGGGCAGAAAGGGACGGGTCCACGTTGAGGCCCCACTTTAAAACCCCAGGGAAGGGTTGAAACCTGGGAGACGGGCTGCCAGCCTTGTGGGCTGGAGTGTGAACTTAGGGTGCTTTTTCCAAGCCTGTCCATGGCTGCTCAAGGACCAATCAGCACGCACTTCCTCTCCTCTGAAGTCCATAAAAACTCCCAGACTCAGCCAGACGCAAAAAGATGTCAGGACAGCCAGCTGCAGAGAGGAATTACCTACCCTGGGGTCTCTTTTCTGCTGAGACCTGAACACTCTATGGGATGACCTGTCTGAGGAGAGGAGCTACCCACTCCAGGGTCTCCTCTCTGCTGAGAGCTGAACACTAGTCAGGACACCCTGGCTATGGAGAGGAGCGGGTTTCCTCTCAGCTGTTCTATTGTTCAATAAAACTCCTCTTCACCTTACTCACCCTCCGCTTATCCGCATACCCTGTGGGTGTGGGACAAGAACTTGGGAGCCACTGAATGGCATGGCTGAAAGAGCCGTCACACAAACAGGGCTGGAACATACCCTTTCCTCACCTCATTGCAGGTGACATAAAGGAGATAAGAGCTGCAGCCCTTTGGGGAGCCTAGACCTAGGAGCTCGCTGAGCCAGGGCTGTGACACCCTTTTTGGGTGGTTCTGTGGTTCCTGGTGTGGGAGCTGCTTGCAGTACACCTGGTCCAGCTGCAGACTTGCAGGGAGGCGGCACCCCTGTCAGTGCCAGGAACTGCAGCCCTGCCACGGCAAGCATGCCTGGCTGTGTGCAGTGGCTGGACCCCACTCTTGCTGGCTCATACACCCCTGGCTGCTCTGCTTGCCTTTGGCAGGCATAGTATCCAGACTGGTAATGTGAACTGAGCACAGGCTGCCAGGCTGAGTGGGCCAGTGGGCCTGAGCAAAACCCGGGCTTAGTTGCTGCTAGCCATAGAGGTTTTCATCTGGTGAAGTGATACCCCAAGGATCCCATAACATAAGCATTAGAAAACATCAGACAAACCATGATTGAAGTGCATTCTGTAACATACCTGAGCAGTACTCAGAATTTTCAACATCATAAAAAACAAGATAGCAGAGATTCAGGAAACTGAAAGACATGACAACTAAATGCAATGGAGTGTCCTGGATAGGATTCTGCAACAAAAAAAGGACATTAAAGAAAATCTTGCTGAAATTCAAAGATAGTCTAGAGTTTTGGTAGTAGTAATATACTACTGTTAGTTTCTTAATTTTGAAAAATATACCAGAGAAATGTAACATTAAGGGAAAGTGAGGTGAGATGTATATGGGAATTCTTTGCCATCTTTGCAACATTTGTGTAAAGCTAAAATTATGTCAAAATAAAGCATGTATAAAAAATGTATTACACAGATGGGAAGGGACAAGACGTTCAATTAGATGCAGCCAGGAAGCACTGCTTTCACTAAGAGAGACCAAATTATTGAGTAAATCAGCATACATTGGTTGGATCTTAGGAGAGAAAATGCTGAGTGTATGGAGAGACAAAGCTGAAGCTGAGGCTGTAGAGGCAGAAATCTGGGAACCCTGCAAGTGGTACCTGAATGCCAGGGCTAGTTCCTAGCCCCACATGGCTCCTGGGAAATTGGTGAGCAAGGGAACTGAGGGACAGCTCACTCTTGTCATGGATCTCTGGGATCCTAGCTACAAGAGACCCCGTGTCCCCCATAGATGTGTTAGCTGGCAGGGGGATCTCCCTGGGGAACAGGCAGAGACAGTCCTTCAGACAGTGCAGAGCCTGGGAGCTTTTGTGTGCTGGGCAGCTTCAGTGGAGGGTAGCCATAGATACCCATCCCTGAGAGCTTCCTGTCTCCCTCTTCAAGGCTCTTGCCCCAGCTGACTGCCAAGCCAGAGGAGAGCAGGGCTGGCTTCCCTGTGGGACAGGGACACGTCTGTTCTGCAAGCCCTCCTGCCTGCAGGCTCCTCTCAGGTCCTAAGCCTAGCTGCACTAGAGGAAGCAGGTGCATTGTGCAGCTTCCACAGCCCAGCTGAGTGCCTTGCTTCATATGAGTACTTTCCCAGCAACCCAAGAGCACATCAGATCTCACAGTGCAGCCAGAGCCCAACCCTGAGCTGCAGGATGTCCTGGTGCTACCTGGGTTTCTAAGCACAGCTTGGGATTATCAAGCCAAGATATGTGACCCACACTAAGGTAGGTGAGTTAGCTTAATACCAAAAAAAAAGAAAGAAAGAAAGAAAAAAATTCCGTCTATTATCCCTGATGAACATAGAAGGAAAAATCCTCAAGAAAATACTAGCCAAACAAATCCAGCAGCACATCAAAAAGTTAATACACCACAATCAAGAAAGCTCTATTTCTGGCATGCAAGATTGGTTGAACATCTGCAAATCAACAAATGTGATTCATCACATAAACAGAATTAAAAAGAAAAGCCATATGATCATCTCAATAGATGCTGAAAAAGCTTTTGGTAAAATCCAACATCTCCATGAATCCTGAGGGTTCATGATTAAAACTCTCAACAGACTAGGCATTAAAGGAACAAACCTCAAAATAATAAGAGCCATCTATTAAAAAAAACCCATAGCTAACATCATATAGAATGAGCAAAAGCTGGAAGCATTCCCCTTGAGATTTGGAGCAAGACAAGAATGCCCACTCTCACCACGCCTATTCAGTATAGGCGTGGTGAAATTCTCTCCAGAACAATCGGGAGATGGAAAGAAATAAAAGGCATTCCCATAGGAAAATAAGTCAAACCATCTCCCTTTGCTGATGATATGATTCTATACTTAGAAAGCCCTAAAGACTGCCAGAAGGCTACTAGAACTGATAAATGATTTTAACAAGGTTTCAGGGTACAAAATCAGTGTACAAATCACTATCATTTCTGTATACCAAAAATATGAAGGCTGAGAGTCAAATCAGAACAATCTCATTTACAATAGCCACAGAGAAAATGAAATATCTAGGAATATAGCTAACCAAGGAGGTGAAAGATCTCTACAAGGAGAGCTATAAAACACTGCTGGAAGAAATCAGAAGCAACATAAATAAATGGAAAAACATTACATGCTCATGGATTGGAAGAATCAATATTGTTAAAACAACTGTACTGCTTAAAGCAATTTAAACCAACATCCTTCTTCACAGAATTAGAAAAAACTATTCTAAAAGTTATATGCAACCAAAAAAGATCACGAATAGCCAAAGCAACCCTAAGAAAAAAGAACGTAGCCGTAGGAATCACAATACCCAATTTCAAACTACATTATAGGGCTGTAGTCACCAAAACATCATGGTACGGGCACAAAATCAGACACATATAGCAATGAAACAGAATAGAAATTCAGAAATAAAGCCTAATACCTGTGGTGGGATCTTCAACAAGGCTGACAAAAACAAAAACAATGGGAAAAGGACTCTCTATTCAAGAAATGGTGCTGGGATAGCTAATTAGCCCTAATCTGGACATTTACTTTTACCATATACAAAAATTGACTCAAGATAGATGAAAGATTTCAGTGTAAGACCTCAAACTATAAAAATTCTAGCAGAATTATAACAAACCAATAGCCAATATCATACTGAATGGGCAAGAATTGGAAGTATTCCCTTTGAAAACCAGCACAAGACAAGGATACCCTCTCTCACCACTGCTATTCAACATAGTGTTGGAAGTTCTGGCCAGGGCAATCAGGCAAGAGAAAGAAATAAAGGGTATTCAATTAGAAAACAAGGAAGTCAAATTGTCCCTATTTGCAGATGACATGATTGTATATTTAGAACACCCCATCATCTCAGCCCGAAATCTCCTTAAGCTGATAAGCAAATTCAGCAAAGTCTCAGGATAAAAAGTCAATGTGCAGAAATCACAAGCATTCCTACACACCAATAACAGACAAACAGAGAGCCAAATAATGAGTGAACTCCCATTCACAATTGCTTCAAAGAGAATAAAATACCTAGGAATACAACTTACAAGGGATGCAAAGGACCTCTTCAAGGAGGACTACAAACCATTGCTCAACGAAATAAAAGAGGACACAAACAAATGGAAGAACATTCCATGCTCATGGATAGGAAGAATCAATATTGTGAAAATGGCCATACTGCCCAAGGTAATTTATAGATTCAATGCCATCCCCATCAAGCTACTGATGACTTTCTTCACAGAATTGGAAAAACTAAAGTTCACATCAACCAAAAAAGAATCCACATTGCCAAGACAATCCTAAGTCAAAAGAACAAAGCTGGAGACATCATGCTACCGGACTTCAAACTGTACTACAAGGCTACAGTAACCAAAACTGCATGGTACTGGTACCAAAACAGACATATAGACCAATGGAACAGAACAGAGGCCTCAGAAATAACACCACACATCTACAACCATCTGATCTTTGACAAACCTGACAAAAACAAGCAATGGGGAAAGGATTCTATATTTAATAAATGGTGCTGGGAAAACTGGCTAGCCATAAGTAGAAAGCTGAAACTGGATCCCTTCCTTATACCTTATACAAAAAATTAATTCCAGATGGATTAAAGACTTAAATGTTAGACCTAAAACCATAAAAAACCCTATTACCTAGGTAATACCATTCAAGACAAAGGCATGGGCAAGGACTTTATGACTAAAATACCAAAAGCAATGGCAACAAAAGCCAAAATTGACAAATGGGATCTAATTAAACTAAAGAGCTTCTGCACAGCAAAAGAAACTATCATCAGAGTGAACATGCAACCTACAGAATGGGAGAAAATTTTTGCAATCTAGCCATCTGACAAAGGGCTAATATACAGAATCTACAAAGAACTTAAACAAATTTACAAGAAAAAAACAAACAACCCCATCAAAAAGTAGGCAAAGGATACAAATAGATACTTCTCGAAAGAAAACATTTCTGCAGCCAACAGACATATGAAAAAAATGCTCATCATCACCGGTCATCAGAGAAATGCAAATCAAAACCGCAATGATATACCATCTCACACCAGTCAGAATGGTGATCATTAAAACGTCAGGAAACAACAGATGCTGGAGAGGATGTGGAGAAACAGGAACGCTTTTACACTGTTGGTGGGAGTGTAAATTAGTTCAACCATTGTGGAGGACAGTGCAGTGATTCCTCAAGGATCTAGAACCAGAAATACCGTTTGACTCAGCCATCCCATTACTGGGTATATACCCAAAGGATTATAAATCATGCTACTTTAAGTACACACGCACATGTATGTTTATTGCAGCACTATTCACAATAGCAAAGACTTGGAACCAACCCAAATGTCCATCAATGATACACTGGATTAAGAAAATGTGCCACATATACACCATGGAATATTATGCAGCCATAAAAAGGGTGAGTTCATGTCCTTTGCAGGGACATGGGTGAAGCTGGAAACCATCATTCTCAGCAAACCATCACAAGGACGGAAAACCAAACACCGCATGTTCTCATTCATAGGTGGGAATTGAACAATGAGAACACTTGGACCCAGGGTGGGGAACATCACACACTGGAGCCTGTTGTGGGGTGGTGGGCTAGGGGAGGGATAGTATTAGGAGAAATACCTAATATAAACGACAAGTTGATGGATGCAGCAAACCAACATGGCACCTGTATACTTAGGTAAGAAACCTGCACGTTGTGCACATGTACCCTAGAACTTAAAGTTTATAAAAAAAATTCTAGCAGAAAACCTAGGAAATATCCTTTTCAACATTGGGCTTGGCAAAGAAATTTTGGCTAAGTCCCTAAAAGCAATTGCAACAAAACCAAAACATTGACAAGTGGGAAGTAATTAAACTGAAGCTCCTCTGCACAGCAAAAGAAACTGTCAACAGTAAACACACAACCCACAGAATGGGAGAAAATATTCAGAAACTATGCATTTGACAAAAGTGTAATATCCAGAATTTATAGAAACTTAAAACAAACAACAAATAAGCCCATTTAAAAATGGGGTTATGAATGGACACTTCTCAAAAGAAGACATACTAGTCACCCACACACATATAAACAATGCTTGACATCACTAATCATCATAGAAATGCAAGTAAAAGCCACAATGAAATACCATCTCATACCAGTTGGAATGGCTATTATAAAAAGTCAAAAAACAACAGCTGCTGGAAAAGCTGCAGAGAAAAGGAAATGCTTACACACTGTTGGTGTGAATATAAATTACTTCAGCCACTGTGGAAAGCAGTTTGGAGATTTCTCAAAGAGCTCAAAAGAGAGCTACCATTTGATCCAGCAATTCCATTACGGGGTATATATTCAAGGGAAAATAGTTTATTACACCAAAAAGACACATGCACTTGTACATTCATTGCTGCACTATTCACCATAAAAATGACATGGAATCAACCTAGGTGCCCATCAGTTGTGAATTAAAGAAAATGTGGTATAAATACATTATGAAAACTGCAGCCGTAAAAGAGAATGAAATCATGTCCTTAGAAGCAACATGGATGGAGCTGGAGGTCATACTCCTAAGTGGACTAATAAAACACCACACTTTCTCACTTATAAGTGAGAGCTAAATGTTGCACACACATTGACATAAACATGGCAACAATAGACACTGGGGACTATTAGAGGCAGGTGGAGGGAGGGAAGCATGGGTTGAAAACTACCTAAATTTAGGATATTAGAAATTGGGTACTATGCTCATTACCTGAGTGAAACATACCCATGTAACAAACCTGCACGTGTACGTACCCTCTGTATCTAACATAAAAGTTGAAATTCAAACAATAAAGTTCTATTACCTAATCATTACTACCAACACTTTAGAAAGTTTATAGTGCCAGAAATGTATGTTAACACTGCTCCCTCAACTTCTTCACACACAGATGCTCACACCCTGTGTAAATGGAAACTCTTCAGAGGATGAGGGAGAATGCAACTCTCTGAGTGTCTTGGTATCAGCAACAGCACAGGTTAGTAATAAGCACTGAGGCAAGGAAAGTGATCTCATATCGGGTATAATTGAATGTGAATCATGGGGAAAATGGAGAGATGTATTGGGATCAAGTGGTACTTCAGTTTTCCCATTAGCCAAAATACATCCCAGAACTTTCTAAATCAACCAGTGCAATGAACTATATTGAATTTTTCTTCATGACTTCATTAAGCTACTGAAAGATAAAGCCTCTACTCCAGCTTCCATGTTAATAGTAACAAAGTATAAGAGGCTTATTTAAAATGGTCCTATTGCCTAAAAAAGTTCATCTTATGGAAGTAGAGAGTACAACAGTGGTTACAGAGGAGCAGGACAGGGTAGGGTGAAAAGGGGAATGAGGAGAGTATTATCAATGGGTACAGAGTTACAGTTAGGATGAATAAGTTGCATGATAGGTTGACTGTTTCATTGCATGATAGGTTGACTGTTGCTAACAATAATATATCGTATATTTCAAAATAGGTAGAAAAGAGGATTTTGAATGATCTCATCACAAAGAATTGGTAAATATTCAAGGAGATGAATATGCTAATTACCCTAATTTGGTCTCTCCACATTGTATATCTATATCAAAACATCCCATTGTGTCTCATAGGTGTGTACAATTATATGTGAACTAAAGGGAAAATGAAACTAAATAAAGTAAAATAAAATGGTCCTGCAACATTTTAGCCAGAAAGAAAGGAAAACATGTTTTAGGCAGAAGGAGAGTGGAAAAGAGAAGATAATATTTGATGTTTGATTTTCAGTTAATGCAAAACAAAAGGGGTAGGACAAAAGTCTACGCCATTTTCACCAATAGAACCATTTTGGAATAGGATCATAAAAATATCAGGCTATAAATTACTGTTAATAATAGCTGACAATTGACTTCAGCTAAATCATGAGATCAAAAGCATTTTAGTATGTTCCATTTTCAGATAATTTTTGTAGATATTAATTAAAACTGAATAGTAGCAACTTCATGTTAAAGACATAGTTAAATTCATAGATATATGGAATTATTCAAAGGAGTTTCATAGACAATAGACCATGTGTCAGTCCTTTATTATGAATATTTCAAAAGGAATGCATCTCAAATTTTTTCTCCTTCAGCCATAAAAATCTTTATTTCAGGTGAGATGTTTGTTAAAGTACTTTGAATACTGACTGTCATTTAAAAATTTGAAGACATTTTTCTGATAGTTCAAATAGAAAAGGCTACCTGGCCATTTCTTGCCAATTATGAATTTCAAAATGCAGTCTTAATTATAACATGATATAATGTTCATACCAAATATTGTGCACTGTAAATTGAATATATTAATCAGAAAATGATTTATATTAACATATTCATTAGTTTATAAAGAGAAGCCACACAGTAACTACTTACTAACAAAGCTGTTGAATTACACAGAATGACCAGTCAACATTGTTTAATAATCGCCTTACAATGTGACCTGTCAGATGTGCCGTTTTGTCTAAGAGTCACTAAGTGAACTCAGATTCAGTCATTAGCTGGTACTCTCTGTAGTAAAAACAGTTTCTATGGAATCAAGAGAGAAATGATTAGAGGATTTGCTGCACTTAAAAATTTGCAATCTGAGATAATGAATCCCCTGAGAGTAGGAGGAGGTGATGTCCCCATGGTGCAGTTAACTCCACTCTTTTCTCGGTGGGAGAATATTGGAATAATAGCAAGGTAAGAAATTCCAGAAGCAAATTTTAAAGCAGTTTATTTGCCAACACATTTGAATCCTCTCTATTGCCCACTGAGCCCTGGCTTCTCACTATCCTAATGCAGACAACATATCACATATATTAAAACAACCTTCAATTGAAAACTTATCAGTGTTCCTTGTAAGTACTGTTATTTTACTTTGAAGAGCTTTTCCGGAAAAAGGGAATTATAGCCTCTAAGACTTACAAGTGTCTGCAGAAACTACTGTTGTCCACTTTCCAATATTAATTATTGTTAAAATGTATATTTATATTATGCTAAATATTATATGCATAAACCTTTATCTTAATAAAACATTATGTTAAATGTTGGATCTCTTTAATGTGTCCAAAGAAGAAATGCTAAAAATTCATCCTTTATGAATAACTTTTTTATAACAATTTATGCTCTCTTTTTGCAATTATTTCTTTCTTTTTCTTCTTTTTTCTTTTTCTTTTTTTTTTTTCTTTAGATACAGTCTCACTGTGTTGGCCAGGCTGGAGTGCAGTGGCGCGATCTCTTCTCATTGCAAACTCCACCTTCTGGGTTCAAGCAATTTTTGTGCTTCAGTCTCCCAAGAAGCTGGGCCCACAGGCGCGGGCCACCACTTCTGGCTAATTTTTGTATTTTTAGTAGAGATGGGGTTTCACCATGTTGACCAGGGTGGTGTCAAACTCCTGGCCTCAAGTGATCTGCCCACCTTGGCCTCCCAAAGTGTTGGGATTACAGGGGTGAGCCACCATTCCCACAAATAGATGTCTATTTCTTCTTGTAGATAATTAATAACATCTTCCGTGGAATTTGACTTCAGTTTTTCTAGAGTCCTTTTAACTTCTGTTTCAAAAACTACTTTCCTTGACTTTAAAGTCTTTGAAAAAATCTACGCCTTCTGCTCAGTCCTGCAGACTTAAAACATCAACACCACTGTCTTTGGCTCATCTCTTTCCCAGAGGACACACATTTAACAAAGTTTCCAAGTTAACCTCCTGTATTAATCTCTCACACTTTCCCCATCTTTTTCATTTTTACTTCTCATCCTACTAGAGAGGCTCATTTTCTATTGCATAGATTGTTGAAGTACATTTAAGTAATTTCCTGTGTTTTCCTACTACAAATGATTTTTTTACTTTGCCAAATATAGTCACAAAATAAAGATCTTATATAATCTCAGGGTTTAAAATCCATCAAATTCTCGTCTTCTATAGAAACACACATTCTTTAATATCAGCCTTGTTTCTGGTTCCTGGTTCTAGTTCAACATATATCCTTCTTTCATTCAGTCTTACATATTGCCCCATGTGATTTCAGACGGAAACATTGAGTTCTTCATGAGTTTGTTATAAGGTGGAAAAAGCATGAATTTTTGGTGATTGGAAACTTTCAAATTCCAGTTCTGACATAAACTATGCAAGCTCAAGAATTACTAAACCACATTTTTATTATCTATCAAGTGTGGCTAATACATACCTTAAAGGGTTATCGAAAGGTTAAATAAGACTGCGGATCCAATGTGTTTAACACTTTTAGTAACTTTTTGTAACTTATGGCAGCTTTTCGATAGTTTTGACTTCTCCTTTTTATTTAACTTTTTGATTATGATATTTCCTCAACCAGTGATGTATTACTATGTTACTCCTATTAAATATTACAATTTTTATCTACCCTTTGAAAATATATTTAATTCTTCTTTGAGTATTTAGTCTTTTTCATCCCAAAGGCACATGCTTGAACATGCATGTTGGTGCTTATTGCGTTCTATATTATAATTAATTTTAAGGAAGGTTCTAGAGAGGTTAAAAACTGGAGGAGGCATTTCAGAATGCAAAAATAAATGAGTATACAGGAGTGAGAAAATGCAGAAGAGTTTAAGAAGTAGAAGTATTAGAGTACATGCTGTGGTTTTATGGGAGGTGATGGTGGTTTTAGGGGAGGTGCACAATGTAGTAGCTGAAAAATATGAGTGTTGAGAAGTAGATTTAAAGACCCTTTAATACAATGGATTTAATTTCCTTTTGTATGACAAAGTGAAACATAAGCAGCTATTTAGGTCAACTCCGTCTTTATATAAAATAATTACGTCTCAGTAGGTATCAAGAGTCTGAGGCCTCAAGATCAATGGTTACAAATGGATACATCTAGAAAGAGGTAAAAACATTTTTGTATGATACAAATCTTAATGAAAATAAAGATGTTCAGTCTTTAGTTCTATGTGGAAAAAATTCCTAAAGGCTTAAATGAATTCTCACTACTCACTTAAGTTTCATTTTGTGTTTATGTGTATTATATAATATACTTTTTGCTCAAGTAAATATTTGACCATTTAGTCCAAATATACCATTTCTATAATATGAAAATAAAGTAAAATGATTACTTTTTATAATAGGGAAGCAGTTATCCATGTTCATATCAAATGTCCTGTCTTCAAAGAAAATATGACATGGATTTTCCTACTCCACCATTTCTAACATTCTCCATCCCACCGTCATGCTCTGTGGCCTCTGGGACTCCTCCAAGGCATTGAAATTCTGAGTATCACAGTTTGAAAAGAAATTAGTTGTGCATTGGCCATAAAGGAATTTTTTGAATCATAATCCTGAATACATGTATTTTAATTGTCTCCTTTAAAGCAAGATGCACTTCTTGCCTTGCGGTTATTATGCTCTGCAAATCTGAGGACATCTCTAATATGGAGAAAGCCACTGTTAAACCTTCTTGAGTTCTACCTTAAATATTTTCCCAAATACATTTTTAGTGTCTTTAAAACTGGGGTCAACATGCTTTGTTTTCTTCCATTTGTTGTTTAGGAAAGGCTTGCTTGCTTGGGGAAATAAAAGCTTTAGATCACTTTTCTTGAAAGGCAATCTCAGAATTGCTGGTGGTTTACTCAAAAGGTAGAGCACACTTTCACTTTCCAGTGTAATACATGCATTTCCTTCTATAGTACTTTTCAAAAGTTGACTGAAGTATCCTTCATGCTGTAGCATACTAAACAGTATATACTCCCTGGAAATATGAAGTCCAAATAAAACCCTTCTGTGGATTTTCCAGACCACCGTTCTCAGTATTCTTTATTCTGAGATTTTTGCATTTAATTCTTAGGAAATCCTGATTTTTCACTGTGTCTAGATTTCATTCATGCCTCTGAAATGAATATTTTTTACAGGTCTTGAAGGTAGTACATTAGCCAAGGACAGAGGATATTTGAGAAAGTCAGACGAACCGTGATGAGTTTCTACAGCAAAGCTTTTGACACAAATCTTTCTGGGTTTTGCCCTCAAAACTAGAAATTACTATATATTTCTGTATCTAAGACTAAGTTAGACAAAGGATACTTAAATAAAAATTATCAAAGCTATCATTTAACATCACAGAATTAGGTCATGTCTTTGTGTGTGCATGTGTATAAAATTTGAAAATATTTTTCTGGCAATCAACCAGAAATATGCCAATTTTTAAAGTTACTTAAAATTTTTTTCCAAACTGAATATACAGAAGTTCAATGATCTGAGGATCTGTACCAGCACCAGATGATCTGTTATTTTGCAGTTGATTCTTGTTTGGAATACCATGAGGTTTTCCTGCCAATTATTGGCTTAAATCTTGATCATACCAGAAGATATGCCAGGAAAATCCAAATGAGCTTTTGTTTTTCTTACAAGTGTTTACTTCTTCACTGCACAACATCATGCTGAACTCTCAACATATTAATTCAACACCAAATAAATATAAAATCCATTAATTTGCTCTCATAAGTTATAACTAATTTCATGACAAAGTTTTAAGTTTTGGGGTGTGAGTCCTAGAACTAAGTTTTAGCGCTTTCAACTTTTAATGATACAGATTTTGAATACCATTTGCATTCAACATTTACATCAAAAAACAAACTTATATTGTTTGTTGAAGTAATCAAGTTGCTTTTTGTTCCAAAAATACAATTTATTTCTTTCTCATACTGATTCTTACACAGTTAGTTCCAAAGGGCATTCCTGGCTATCCCAATTATGCACAGAAATACTTCCAGGTTGTGTTTCGTTATTAATATCACTTCCTTGTTATCTCACTGATTCAGAAGACTCATTATTATAGTATGTAAAAGGAAATTATAGGAAACTTATTCATACTTTTTGTCCCACTAGACCACTCATTTCCATATTTAATAATAAATTCTTTAATTAAAAATACAAAATCACTGCATACTTATTTGTTAAACAAGAATTACAAAGCATTTTAAGAAGCAATAGCATCTACATAAATTGGGGTTGATAAACTTACAAAACTCATGATTCTTTCAAAGTATAGAGTGCTTCACACTGAATGACCAGTGTAGCCACACTGTGCATTTAGACTTGGGACAACTCATAGAGAGTGATGAACTGATGAGTGCTTGCCATGCTATTTTTACAGGTAGCTTGAACTAATGAATTCATTTTACTAATATTTTTTACTACTTGGCACAGCTACTATTTCAGTATGTACCAACTAGTATATAACTATTTTAATATATTTTCATAATAAAATGTGCATACTAGTCAAGTATAATCCTTGCCGATCATGTTTACAAAGAGTCTCAGAGACACAACATATTCTGCAAGAGCATGTAAACCGATATTTGATTATGAGACAAGAATTTGTTACAGAAAACTATAGCAACCTACTCTAATTGTTCAATAATTTCATTTGATGTCTACCAACTATCACTTAAAGCTGAAAATGCTCCTCACCAGGTGGCATAATGCCCCCTTCACATCCTGATTCCGCAGGGTGTAGATAAAGGGGTTGAGTGTGGGAGTCACCACTCCATAGAAGAGGGCCATGAACTTGGGCTGATCCCTTGAGATGGAGGATGGGGGCTGAAGGTACATGCTGATGGCTGGGCCATAAAATAAGAAAACTACGATGAGATGGGAGGAACATGTCCCAAAGGACTTTTTCCTTCCCTCAGAAGATTTGATCTTAAATACAGCATGTCCAATACTAGCATAGGAAGCAAGAATTAAGCATAGTGGAACAGCTAACATAAAAATGCATACCACAGAGAGTGTGAGCTCGTTAGAACCTTTTTCACCACAGGCATTCTTTATCAGAACAGGAATCTCACACAGTAAGTGGTCCAGCTTATTGAGACCACACAGTGGTAACCGTAATGTAGCAGTGGCCTCTGAGACAGCATAGGTTATTCCAATTAGCCACACGGTGGAAACTAATAGGATACAAATGTTCTGATTCATGATGAGGGTGTAGTGAAGAGGTCTGCAGATGGCCACATAGCGATCGAAGGACATAAGAGCCAAGAGCAAACATTCTGTGCCCCCCATTATGTGAAAGAAATAAAGCTGAACTGCACACCCCGTATAGCTGATGGTCTTCTTAGAGCTTCCCAGGTTAACCAGCATCTGAGGGACAATGCTTGTGGTGTAACACATGTCCAAAAAGGAGAGGTTGGCGAGGAAGAAATACATGGGGCTGTGAAGACGAGAGTCTAACCTGGACACCAGAATGATTGTGATGTTTCCCATCATGGCTATGGGGTACGTTATAAGAAGACTAGTGAACAGAGGAAGCTCTAGCCAAGGGCGGTCTGCAAAGCCTAACAGAGTAAATTCTTCAGGACGGCTTTCATTAATTAGTGGCATTATCTTCAATTTGTTTCACCTGTAGTAGGGATGTGCCAAAGAAGGCAGAGTTATGGGCATGGACAAGACATGGTGATGCATTGATTATCTACTTATAGATGACAGGGTGCAGTAACCTGGGGTCAGAATAACATAAAACATCTGGTATCAGGTGATCTTATTTTCCCACACGACACTACAAATTAAAGGCAGTTATCTTAATCCAGTAACCCAACCATTTTGAAACAGAATTTCTTCTTCTGTGTAAGAAGGCTGACAATAACCATCATTCTTGAGTGAGGTGACGATTAAATACAAAGTAGAAGTGACTATTTTGGAAACTTCAAAATAACAGTTTTTTCAATCTTTGAGTTGCATAAAAATCAGCTGAGGAGGTTGCTAGAATGAAATTTATTGTTTCCTATCTTTAGGTGTCTGATAGAGTAAATGTGGCCTGGGGCTGAGGAACAGGATGGCTTATTTTCAGAAACCCTGCTGCAAGGAATTACTGAAATGTCAAGAAGAATAAACGTATTGAGGTAGCAACGGTAGGAGAAAAAGGAGGAGAAAACCTGGAGTCATAAGAATCATCAAGATAGCGTTGTCCAGTTCCAACTAGTTGGTTGGAATAATCATATCGTCTCCATGGGAAGCAGGAAGACTTTGGATTTAAACAAATCTATCTGAGCAATTTGAATTTGAACAAGAAAATTAAATCTTTTTATTGTTCATTTCCTCAAGTATAAATTGAAGGAGTTAACCTACAATGGCAAGGTTCTCCTATGATGATGAATTTGGTTTTGCATTTTTGGGGTTTTATTCATTACTATTTAGTCCAATCATTGGACATTTGATATTTTATGTTACATTTTAGCTTACTTACTCATCTTGAAGAAATATTTTTTATTCAGTGAGATTATCCTCTGTTTTAATAGAGTTTGGACAGTTGTCATTACCCACTGATTGTACATAACTACAAATATGTATTTTAGTTCTAAGTAACTGCTGTCAGGAGAAAAGTGGAGGTCCCAATTTAGGCTCAGAGACAGTCAAATCTGAAATTATTTTACATTTTCAAGACTTTTTTTTTTCAGCTAGAAAGCAGATTGATATACTAACATCAACTAGTTTAATGAAGCAGTATTTTGAGAAAGATTAATTTCTTGCTAATATGCTTTTTTTTTTTCGTGGTGATGTGTGTTTTATGAAAATCACAATCTCCTGCAGGATGAGAAATATTCAGATGGAAAGTTAAGATAGCATCTCAGTGACAACATTCTGAGTCACTCTGCTAGTCAGTTGTTTAATGGTAATAGATTACATTTATAAATTTATAAAGCACAGCTTCCACATTCACTGTTTCATTACATCTTCAAAGTCATCCTCTGAGGTGTCACACAGAGCTACTCAGGGCTAACATGTGAATGTTGCCCTTTGATTATATGCTATCTTAGGCCAGAAGTGTGCAAAACAATAATAAAACTCTTTCCAAATAGTCCTTAATGAGCCGTCCATGTCAAACATTCCTATATACTTTTGATACCATTAAATAGTTTAGTATCCATGCCCAAATGCTGTGACAAAGAAAATTTTAGTATCCATATTTTAAGATATTGTTAATCATTTATTTTCGTACTCTGGTAATGACTAAGAACATTCTAAAGATTGAAAAGTAACCGTTGCTTTAAATGAGGTGATAAAATATTGAGACTATAAACTCAGAGTTTCAAGATTCCTGAGAAAGCATCTGCACCTTAGGGTTGTTTCCTGATTGAGTGTGACCCCCTTCACATTATTCGACCTTGATTTAATGAAGATGTTATATGAGTGCATCAAATTTAGAAATAAGTCTTGGCCTGAGTGCTTTTTCAGGTGAAAATCTGTGTTGGAAATGGAAGATGAAATAAAGGCATGGCAGGGCTTGGTGGCTCACGCCTGCAATCCCAGCATTTTGGGAAGCTGAGGTGGGCTGATAGCCTGAGGTCAGGAGTTCGAGACCAGCCTGGCCAAGATGGTGAAACCCCGTCTAATAAAAATGCAAAAAAATTAGCCAGGCACGGTGCCTATAAGCACAGCTACTCGGGAGACTGAAGCAGGAGAATCACTTGAACCCAGGAGGTGGAGGTTACAGTGAGGCCAGATTATGCCATTGCACTCCAGCCTGAGTGACAAGAGCGAGACTCCATCCAAAAAAAAAAGAAAAAGAAAAGAAAGGAAAAGAAATAAAGGCATAATATAAGTTAATTTGATGTCAAAATAAATACAGGCATGCATAGCTTAACAAAAGGGATACATTCTGAGAAATGCATTGTTAAGTGATTTTGCCATTGAGTGAGCATAATAGAGTGCACTTACACAAGCCTAGATGGTATAGCCTACTACACACCTTGGCTATATGTTATAGCTTATTGCTCCTAAGCTACAAACTTGTGCAGCATGTTACTTTATTAAATACTGTAGACAATCGTAACACAATTGTAAGAATTTATGTATTAAGCATATATAAAAATAGAAAAGTATAATAAAAAATATGGTAAAAAATTAAAAATGGTACGCTTGTATAGGGCACTTACCATGAATGGAGCTTGCAGGACTTGAGGTTGCTCAGGGTGAGTCAGTGAGTGAGAGGTGAGTGAATGTATACAGAATGTATACAGAAAGTATACAGAAGGCCTAGACCACTATTGTATACTACTATAGACTTTGTAAACACTGACATTTAGCCTACACTAAATTTATTACAAAAGTATTTGTCTCTCTTTAATAATAAATTCATCTTAGCTTACTATAACATTTTTACTTCATAAACTTTTTAATTTCTTTAACTTTTTGATTATTTAATAACACCTTAAGTGCATCATATAGCTGTACAAAAATATGTTCTTTGTATTCTTATTCTATAAATTGTTTTCTATTTTTAAGCTTTTATCTTGTTTTAACTTTTTAAACTTTTTTTGTTAAAAACGAAAACACGAACGCACACATTAGACCAAGCCTCCACAGGGTCAGGATCATCAATATCATTGCCTTCCAGCTCCACACCTTGTCCCACTGGAAGGTTTTCAGGGGCAATAACATGTATGGAGCTGTCATCTCCTATGATATAATAACAATACCTTCTTATGGAATGCTTTCTGAAGAACCTGTGTGAGGCTGTTTTATAATTACCTTTTTTTTTTAAAAGTAGGACTATAAAAATGATAAATGATAAAGAGTATAGTATAGCAAGTACATAAACCAGTAATGTATTTGTTTATCATCATTGAGTATTATGCACTACACACAATTGTATGTGCTATTCTTTTATATGACTGGCAGTGCTGTAGGTTTGATTACACCAGCATCACTGCAAACACCTGAGTAATGCGTTATGTTATGACATTATTATGGCTACAGTGTCACTAGGCAATAGGAATTTTTTACCTCCATTATAATCTTATGGGACCACTGTTGAATACGTGGTCAGTCATTGATGAAAACGTCATTATGTGGTGCATGCCTGTATTCTGAGAATTGCAATTTACTCACATTATTAAATAATCTCACTATTAGATACTTACTATCTATTTAACATTGTTATGTTCACTTTTTATATTTTTTTCTACCAGGGACCATCTTTCAATTTTTTAAAGAGTAATTTTAGATTTGATCCTCTATGAATTCTTCCGTAATTATAACTAATTTTAACTAACTTTAATGATAATATTCACTCCAGTATGCCTTCCAGGATTTCATTAAATTTGTATTATTTGGGATTTTGTTATCTTATTAACTTTATTAAGTGTAGTTTGTCTGTGAATGGTGGTCACCCTGAGCTCCTCCATTTCTCTGGACATTTCCCTAGAGACATCAGAGTAGGAATGACTAATCAATGTGATTTAATTCTGAAGTATATTTAAGCTCTGTAATTCTAATCTTAGATCTCATATTTTTCCCATGTCATTCTTGTATTTTATTTCTTTTAGCTTTGGGATTTTATCTGTCTTTTGGATCTTATACTTCAAGAAATTTTTCCTCAGTATTTTACTACATGGGGTTCTACTTACCCACAATTGTTTAAAGACACTTTATTAAAGTGCCAGATCCATGAGTTGAGTAAATTCTTCTCCTCTTGGGGTCCCAAGATAACTTAGGGCTCCTGGTCTTGTTAGAAAATGGCATTCTTTACTTACCACAGGTCAGAAACCCTGTACAGGGACTGCACAGGCAAGGTAGGAGGTCATTTCCACTGTGTAAGTCAAGTTGAATTCCTTAAAGGAAAACACACCATTCCAGTCAAAGCCTTGGTTAAATAACCAATTTCTCCAATTGTGTCCTGTTACAAAAGAAAACAGATTCTTATTTCACTTATGCAAATAACTATATTGCCATAAGTTAAGAATACTCCCAAATAGTCTCCAAATTCTGGAGAAATCAGATAGAGAAAAACAAATATGCTCTTTTTTTTTTTTTCCTCACAGAAGTATACTTTACTTAATTGCTAAAAGCTGTAAATAGCTCAAAAGAAAAGTTTCCTTGACTCTGGAAAACAAAACAAAGGGTCAGCAATGTTTTAAGCAAAGTCAAAAAGATTACTTTAGTTTTATTTGTTTAGTTTAGTTTATGCAGTTAACTCTTGTTCTAGTTGATACCCATGAACATTCCAGTTCTTCATGAGAGTTGCAAAAGTTGTTTCCTCTATTCTAATGTCACAATTACAAAGTTATCAGAAACCAGCATTTAGGAACAACCATTAGAGTTGTATAGCTGACTATACCACCAACATGATTGATAAAGAAATTTTGGTTCCTCTGTGGAACACAATAATTTAATGTAACAATTATAACTATTAATAACATACACTATAGGTATTTGAAGGTGCAAACCCATAGGCTGAGCTTGGCTTTAAAAAGTCATATCTGAGATTCCTTCTATGGAACAGAGTTCCATCAAAGTCAATTTAAAAGTGCTTATGTAAAAAATAATTATTCTTGCTGCACTTTATACAAATAATCAGGCCAAGTGTAATAAAGCAAATCAGTCTTATCATGATTTGTCTTTAGTAAAAATGGGAAACTGGAGAGAGAAAAATAATGTTTCAAGAACTATGGTGCACTTGTTATTAAAATCTAGTCTCATGAGTTGCTTTTTAAGTTTTTTCCTACAATTTAGGCTAATCCTGCTTATTCCTGTGAACCAACCAGTTATCTCTGACTGTTACGCAGAAGACATAAGATGGTTGGGTAATGTAAAAATCTGAATCAATATTCTAATCTTGGGCACGTATTGGAATCATCTGGCAACCCTATATCAGCTTGGTTCCAACAGTTGCTGAGTTCATGGAAAGCCTTCAAATTTAGTTTACCTCGAATAATTTTACTTATTTTGCTTTGCTGCTGTGGAATACATTGCATTTGTACTCTTAGTATAGGAATGCACAATATGCTTATTGAATGTTTTCTTAAATAGAACATTTATTAGTCTTTCAGATAGCACCTCTTGTTGAAACTCAGAGTTATAAATGGCTCTCATCAAACAAACACTTTCTGACTGAGCTCCTCTCTACTCCAAATATGAGAGGCCCTAATTGTTAGGCAGGAATATATCATTGGTCCTCTTCATCCTGAGGAAGCTACAGAAGAAGATGGATCTTTGTCCCTCTGCAACCCTTAGGATTAAGGGTTCTCTTGTAAAAGGGAGGAGGGAAATGTCAGAGGCATGTAATCCAGAGCAGCACCATCTTGAATAGAAGCTAAGTAAAATGAGGCTGAAACCTACTGGGCTGCATTCCCAGATGGTTAAGGTACTGTAAGTCACAGGATGAGATAGAAGGTCAGCACGAGATACAGGTCATAAAGCCCTTGCTGATAAAACAGGTTACTGTAAAGAATCCGGCCAAAACCCACCAAAACCAAGATGGTGACGAGAGTGACTGCTGGTCATCCTCACTGCTACACTTCCACCAGTGCCATGACAACAGGAAGTTACCCTATATGGTAGGGTACATTTGCTTACAAATGCCATGGCAACATCAGGAAGTTACCCTACCTGTTCTAAAAAGGGGAGGCATGAATAATCCTCCCATTGTTTAACATATCGTCAAGAAATAACCATAAAAATGGGCAACCAGCAGCCCTTGGGGCTGCTCTGTCTAATGAGTAGCCATTCTTTTATTCCTTTGTTTTCTGAATAAACTTGCTTTCACATAAATAAATAAATAAGTAAATAAATAAATAAATAAGTAAATAAACTACCAGACCGATTCCTGTTGATTTCTTCATTTTATCTCCATTTCCATTTTCATTCTAGTGTAGCTTATACTTCATTATTACCACACACAATATTTTCTGTATATGTAGAACACTTGTAAACTTTCTATATAGTAAAAGATTATCAGAAGAAATAACAGTTATTTTATCTGACATTAGAAATGTGGATGAAACACACAAACAAGTCAATCCATCCAGCCATGACCATATATTTTAAAAATCCACATGACTGAATGAAGGCTTCATATTTGTTTCAGGCATTTAATATTTCTCAGATACAGTGTATCAATCTCTCAGTCTCTCACTGAAACCAAATTTAAAATCATTTAAATTTTTAAGTCATTTAAATTTTTAAATGATTTTAAGTTTGGTTTCAGTGAGAGACTGAGAGGAAGATGAATTACAAAGAGAAATCTAGTTGCTTCTTAGAAGCACTGAGTAAATGTTTCCAAAGGTTAGAAATGAAATGCTCTCTACCTTTCAGATGTATATTAGGCAGTGGCAGTATGATCTACACATATTTCAATTTCCTAAGAAAGCATGAACTTTAAAAACATGAGCCTTTTTACTTACTTTATTTTGATAAATATCCTTCAATAAAAAGGAATTGTGAAGGAATACACTTGAAGGTTTCAAACTTTCAGAAGATGGATAAACTGTAGTACATAGAAGTATCTAAGAATTAGCTTTACAATTTAGGTTTTCAGTTGCTATAGGGTTCCAAAGAGAAGAAAGCATGAGTTAGGAAGACAATAGTAGAAAATGTCAGAATGCTTTGTGGGTGTGTTGTTTTTAAGCTCTTCCTGAGACCTCTTGGGCATTGTTTTTCAACAGGCCGTTAATCCTTATCCCAGATGAGGAGTGAGCAGAGAAAATTCCTTGGGACAGAGATCTCTATGGAAATGCTCCTTATGTACAATTACTTACCTACTGAACTGAGGTTGGTAGGAAGTCTCTTCTGTTGTCAGATGTATTTTAAAATACACTTACTCAATTTCTCAAAACAGTAGACACCAATTTTAAATGAGATGCAATTAGAGATGAGCTAGTTTGAACAAATGATTCTGAAGAACTTATATGAGAGTTCCCTGAATATCTTACCTCATTAGCTCTTAAACTATTGCACATAAAATTTAATCATTTCTAGCTGTAAGAATAAAGGGGCACAAAAATGAGTTGAAATGGAAGAAAAATAATAAAAAGAGATTTTCCAATGAGAAGGAATCAAGTGATAGTTTAAAAACACTTTGTAATGTTTAATGCTTTTATATTAAAATGTTGAAAAGGCTGGGCACGGTGGCTCAAGCCTGTAATCCCAGCACTTTGGGAGGCCGAGACGGGCGGATCATGAGGTCAGGAGATCGAGACCATCCTGGCTAACACGGTGAAACCCCGTCTCTACTAAAAAATACAAAAAACTAGCCGGGCGAGGTGGCGGGCGCCTGTAGTCCCAGCTACTCGGGAGGCTGAGGCAGGAGAATGGCGTAAACCCAGGAGGCGGAGCTTGCAGTGAGCTGAGACCCGGCCACTGCACTCCAGCCTGGGCCGCAGAGCGAGACTCCATCTCAAAAAAAAAAAAAAAAAAAGTTGAAATGACAATTTCTTCACTCTCTCACCATGCACATGCCACATAACATTAGACAGATACTCAGATCACTTTAAGATTTAAAAAATTACATACAAAATGCATAAATACATTATGTTGAAAAACAAATTCAAGTACACGGAATAGCAGATAGAAATGGAAAGTTTTTGTTTTTGTTTTTGTTTTTTGTGATGGAGTCTTTCTCTGTTGCCTAGGCTGGAGTGCAGTGTCATGACCTTCGTTCACTGCAAGCTCTGCCACCCGAGTTCAAGTGATTCTCCTGCCTTAGCCTCCCAAGTAGCTGGGATTATAGGTATTCTCTTTGACAACCTACTCTGAAGTTCTGTAGTCCTTCTCTTTTCTTTAAAGGTAACCACTAGTGCCACAGGATGTGCATCTTTCCGAATTACATACGTGCTGGATACTTTCCATTCCCCCTTCCCCTGACCCAGATCCACTGTCTATCCAACCGTGTTTGTTTCTACCCTGCATTGTGTGTCTAGAGGTGGAATCAAGATAATTCCTTGATATCTGGCTTCTGGTTGTGTTCAGTCAATGAGTCCTCAGCTGAGGATTAGAGTGAGGCAGCAGCTGGTTTGAAGTATTTTCCCCTACCATCCCCCTCAAGTGGAACAAATGAGGCTACTTGTATTGCTCAACAAAAGATCACAGGTCATTGATGTAGCCATGTACAGATTCTCTCTCTTTCTGCTTTCTAATACTACTTTCTCCCTTTGCTACTTCAGGGTTTGTGTTGGTTGCTAAAGCCTCCCCACTGTTGCTAGATCCAGGGTAGCGCATATATAATACACATACAGAAATCCCTTCTTGGTGTTTCTAAATCCTCCTCACATCTTTGTAAGTACTTCTTTTGTTAAACTTCCCCCAGTTTTCCAGGAGGATCATGCCATCTATTTTCTGCTGGGACCATAGATGAATATAACTTTCCATTACAAACAGACCAAGGTCATTTCCTGCTTTAGGACATTTGAATTAGCTTTTTTTTTCTGTCTAAAAGGACTAAAGGAGTCATGACTGGCTCCTTTTTGTGTCTCAGATTTGATCTCAAATATCACCTAAGAAGGAATATCTAATATGAGTATTCTACACAGAATTTCTATATCATAGTCTCTTTTAATTTTCAGCAAAAGAATGAAAGCCTTCTTAGTTATTTTGCTTCTGAAGTCTCCCCCTCTAGGATGCATAGTTTTTGACAAGCAAATTAAAAAATACAATTAAACCATCATGAACTTATTATTGTTACTTGATTTTTACACACAGTCATGCACACACACACACACCACACACATACACACACACTCTTTGTCATTTCAGAGAAAATGATTAATAAAGGATTTTTTTTCTTTTAAACACATCTATAGCTTGTCTACTTTTGTTGCATTCCATAAGCTTTGGTATGTTGTGTTTCTGTTTTCATTCTTTGCAAATTATTTGCTAAGTTCCCTTATGATTTCATCTGATCCATCCATTATTTAGGAATGTATTGTTTAATTGCCTCTTACTTGGTATTTCACAATATTTTGTCTGATATTGATTTCCAATTTTATTCCATTGTGTATAGAGGACATACTTTACATGATTTCAATCTTTTAAATGTATTGTGATTTGTTTTATGACCTAACTTATAGCCTAATCTGTAGAATGTTCCATTGCCCTGAGTAATACGTGTATTCTACCACTATCGGGTGGAGTTTTCTGCAGACGCCAATTAGCTCTAGTTAGTTTATAATGCTATTCACATCATCTATTTCCTTGTAGATTTTCTGTCTGATTATTCTATTGTTATTGAAAGTGGGATGTTGACATTGAACTATAATTGTGGAATTATCTATTGCTCCAAACAGTTCTGTTAGTCTTTGTTTTACGCAGTCTGGAGATCTGCTGCAAGGTGCATACATACTTATAATTGATGTATCTTCTTGATGGACCAGTGATTTCATCATCATAAATTGTCCTTTTTTGTCTCCAGTAATAATCCTTGTCTTTTTGTTGATATTGTGTAATATCAGTATAGCCATTAGCACTCTATCGTGGTTACTCTTTGAATGGAATACCTTTTTCATCCTTTCAGTTTCAATCGATTTGCGTTTTTGAATCTAAAGTGAATATATTGTTGACAGCGTATCCTTGGATTATGTTTTTAAATACATCTTGTCTGTCTCTTCCATTTTTTAAATGAATAGACTATTTTTCAGAAGCTTTCGGTTTACAAAACAATTGAATGGAAGGTGTAGAAATCTCACATGTAACCCCTTTTACTCTCTCATCCAGTTTCTTTTATTATTAACAACTTGCATTAGTGTGGTACATTTGTTATAATTGATAAGCCAATATTAATACATTATTAGCAACAAAATTCCATAGTTTACATTAGAGTTGATACTGTATGTTTTACATTCTATTGGTTTTGACAAATGTTTAATAACATGTATCCTCCATTCAGTATCATAAAGAAGAGTTTCACTGCCTTAAAAATTCCCTGTGCTCCATCCATTCATTCTCTCCTTCCTTGGAGCCCCTGGCAACCACTGATTTTTTTATTGTTTCCATAACTGTGCTTTTTCCAGAATATCATACAATTGAAATCATATAAGATGTAGCCTTTTCTGATTGGCTTCTTTGATTTAGTAATATGCATTTAAGTTACTTCCAGGTCTTTCATTGGCTTGATAGCTCCTTTCTTATAACCGAATAATATTCCATTCTATTAATGTACTGCAGTCTGCTTATTCATTCACTGATGGACTCTTTTGTGTGTGTGTGTGTTTGTGTGTGTGTCTAAACTTTAGCAATTCAGAATAAAGCTACTGTAAACATTTGTGTATGGGTTCTGTATGGACATAAAGTTTCAGACCATTTGGGTCAATACCAAGACGCATGATTGCTGGATTGTATGGTAAAAATGTTTAGTCCTGTATGAAATGGCCCAATTGTCTTACAGAGTGGTTGTACACATTTTAATTTCTGTAAACAATGAAAGAGAGTTCCTGTTGTTTCACCTCTTTGCCAATATCTGATATTTTCAGTGGTTTGCTATGACTGAGGATGTCCCAGATTTCTTTAGGCTCTTTTATTTTTCTTTGTTCTGTTTTTCTTTGTATTACTCTGACTAGATAATCTCAACTGACCTGTCTTGTAGTTTGTTGATTCTTTCTTCTGCTTGTTAAAATCTGGTGTTCAGGTCTTCTGCTGAATTTTTTATTTCCGTCACTGTATTTCTTCATCTCTAGAATTTGACTTGGTTCTTGAACAACAAATGATGCCTGTTTATTAATTTTCTCTGTTTAGTGAGAAATAGTTGTCATATCTTGCTTTAGTTCTTTAAACATGGTTTCTTTCAGCTCTTTGACCATATTTTAAAGAAGCTGATTAAAGCCTTTGTCCAACAAGTTCACACCTAGACTTGCTACTACTGATTGCATTTCTCCCTCCTTTTATGACTTCTTTCTGTGTTTTTCTTTACCTGTATCATAATTTTATGTTGAAAACTAGATATTTCATTTTATTTATTTTTATTTTTGAAATTTTTATTTTAAGTTCAAAAGTACATATGCAGGTTTGTTACATAGGTAAACTTGTGTCATGGGGCTTTTTTTAGAGATAATTTCATCACCCAGCTATTAAGCCTAGTACCCATTAGTTATTTTTCCCGATCCTCTTCATCCTCCCACCCTCCACCCTTTACCAGGCTACAGTATGTATTGTTCCCCTTTATGTGTCCATATTTTCTCATCATTTAGCTCCCACTTGTAAGTGAGAACATGTGGTATTTGATATTCTGTTTCTGTATCCATTTGCTAAGGATAATCGCCTCCAACTCTGTCTGTGTTCCTGCAAAGAACATGATCTCATTCTTTTTTATGACTGCATAGTATTCCATGGTGTATATGTACCACATTTTCTTTATCCAGTCTATTATTGATGGGCATTTAAGTTGATTCCATGTCTTTGCTATTTTCAATAGTGTCTTTGCTATTGTGAGTAGTGCTCCAATGAACTTAAGCATGTGTGTGTGTTTATAATAGAATAATTTGTATCCCTCTGGGTATATACCAAGTAATGGGATTGCTGGGTCAAATAGTATTTCTGTCTTTAAGACTGAGGAATTCCCACAATGCCTTCCCAATGGTTGAACTAATTTACACTCCCACCAACAGTTTATAAATGTTTGTTTTTCTCCATAACCTTGCCAGCGTCTGTTTTTTGACTTTTTAATAATAGTCATTCTGACTGATATGATATGCTATCTCCTTGTGGTTTTGATCTGCATTTCTCTAATGATCAGTGATGTTGAATTTTTTTCATATGATTGTTGGCTGCATGTATGTCCTCTTTTGAAAAGTGTCTGTTCATGTCCTTCACTCACTTTTTCATGGGGTTGTTTTTCTTTCTTGTAAATTTGGAAAACTAGATATTTTAAATACTAGAAATGGCAACTGTGGAAACCAAATTCTCCCTGTCTCACTAGAATTTTTTCTTGCTGCTTATTATTGTAGTTGTTGCTTGCTTGTTTAGTGAATACTCCCAAATAATTCTCTAAAGTTCGCCTTCTTTGTGGTGTAGGGCCATTAAAGTCTGTACTCAGGTAGCTTAGCGGCCAGCAAATAATTGGACAGAAATTTCTTTCAATGCCTGGGACTAATAAATTTTCCAGTTTTTGTCAAAGACCTCTATGTGCATGTTGAGGCATGACTTCAACACCCAGTCAGGCAGTTTACATCTCTACCTTAGCCTCCACTTATTTCCTCCTGAAATACTGAAGGTCAGCCAGAGATGAGAGTTTAGGATCTTCTTACTTCTTGCTTGAGCATTCATAGAGCACTGAATCTGCACACAGCCATATGCATGCATATGAATTTCCTTGCTTATGGCAAAGATTTTCAAAATCCCTATGGCCATGTCATTCCTTAGATTTGTGTTTTTAGTTTTTTGATTAATTTGTGGTTTGCCCCATTGGTGGTTCATTGCTTTAGTAAGAAGTGAAATTAAAGCAGTCACTTGAAATTATTTTCAACGAACGCCTGCTGGGAAAACGCTTTTTGTACTGGTGAAGGTCTGAGTTAGGTTCAAATACAGTTAGCCTCATAAATGTGGTCTTCCAAAAAGCCCCAGTCAGGTAAATTAATGACATACCCTTCTAAATGTATACATATATATTTATAAAAGGTATATAAAATATTTCACATTTATTTTTATTCTTTTTTGGTATTTCTTTTGGTATTTCAGAATATTTGATTTTTTTTGTTTTGATGCTTATATTTACATATTAGTCCCTTTTTATAGGCATCACTGTTTTTCTAAGATGAGCACTCTTTATTTATTTAATTTTTTGATATATTATAGTTGTACATATTTTGGGGGTAGTTGTGTTTTGATACACATATGCACAGTTGCCATGTGTTTTGATACACATTATGTATAATGATTAAATCAGAGTAATAGTGATACCCATCATTACAAATACTTTTCTTTGTGTTGTGAAAATTATAATTTTTTTCTAGCTATTTTGAAATATACAACAAACAATTGTTAGCTGTAATTTCTCTGCTGTATCATAAAATAGTAGAAATCATTCCTTCTATCTAACTGTATTTTTGTACTCATTAACAAACTCCTTTTCATCTTTTTTTCCTTGTATCCATTCCCAGACTCTGATAAGCACCATTCTACTCTCTACCTTTATAAGATCCACTATTTTAGCTCTCACATACCAGTAAGAACATGATATATTTGTATTTCTGTTCATGGCTTATTTCACTTAACATAATGACTTCCAATTTTATCCATATTGCTACAAATGAAAGCATTTCATTCTTTTTTATGACTGAATGATATTTCATCATATATACATATATACATACATATATATATATATATAACATTTTCTTTTTCTTTTTTTAATTTAAAGAGGTTTATTCCGGCCAAATATAAGTGATCATAGCCTGGGGCTTGGGGTACAGCCTCAAGTGGCTTCTTTTGTTTTGGTCTGGGAAAGTCTTTATTTTACCTTCATGATTGAAGGATATTTTTGCTAGATAAACTTCTATAGGGTCAAAGGTTTTTGTTTTCTTTCCTTCAGCACTTTTTTTTTCTCTTTTT
>NW_012115566.1:866428-867055 GCF_000951035.1 Colobus angolensis palliatus | reverse complement strand
ATCATGGTGGATAAGCTTTTTAATGTGTTGCTGGATTTGGTTTGCCAGTATTTTATTGAGGATTTTTTCATTGATGTTCATCAGGGATATTTGGTCTGAAATTCTCTTTTTTTTGTTGTGTCTCTGCCAGGCTTTGGTATCAGGATGATGTTGGCTTCATAAAATGAGTTAGGGAGGATTCCCTCTTTCTCTGTTGATTGCAGTAGTTTCAGAAGGAATGATACCAGCTCCTCCTTGTACCTCTGGTAGCATTCGGCTGTGAATCTTTCTGGTCCTGTACTTTTTTTGGTTGGTAGGCTATTAATTATTGCCTCAATTACAGAGCCTGTTATTGGTTTGTTCAGGGATTCAACTTCTTCCTGGTTTAGTCTTGGGAGAGTGTAGGTGTCCAGGAGTTTATCCATTTCTTCTAGGTTTTCTAGTTTATTTACGTAGAGGTGTTTATAGTTTTCTCTGATGTTAGTTTGCATTTCTGTGGGGTCGGTGGTGATATCCCCTTCATCATTTTTCGTTGTGTCTATTTGATTCTTCTCTCTTTTCTTATTAGTCTTACTAGGAATCTATCAATTTTGTTGATCTTTTCAAAAAACCAACTCCTAGATTCATTGATTTTTTGAAGGGTTTTTC
>NW_012115566.1:855948-862163 GCF_000951035.1 Colobus angolensis palliatus | reverse complement strand
TGTCTTGCTAGTTTGGGGATGTTCTCCTGGATAATATCCTGCAGAGTGTTTTCCAACTTGGTTCCATTCTCCCCGTCACTTTCAGGTACACCAGTCAGATGTAGATTTGGTCTTTTCACATAGTCCCATATTTCTTGGAAGCTTTGTTTGTTTCTTTTTACTCTTTTTTTCTCTAAACTTCTCTTCTTGCTTCATTTCATTCATTTGATCTTCAGTCACTGATACCCTTTCTTTCAGTTGATCGAATCAGTTACTGAAGCTTGTGCATTTGTCACGTAGTTCTCGTGCCATGGATTTCAGCTCTATCAGGTCATTTAAGAACTTCTCTACATTGGTTATTCTAGTTAGCCATTCGTCAAATATTTTTTCAAGTTTTTTATCTTCTTTGTGATAGATTTGAACTTCCTCCTTTAGCTTGGAGATGTTTGATCATCTGAAGCCTTCTTCTTTCAACTCATCCAAGTCATTCTCCATCCAGCTTTGTTCCATTGCTGGCAAGGAGCTGCATTCCTTTGGAGGGTGAGAGGCACCCTGATTTTTAGAATTTTCAGCTTTTCTGCTCTGTTTTTTCCCCATCTTTGTGGTTTTATCTACCTTTGTTCTTTGATGATGGTGACGTACAGATGGGGTTTTGGTGTGGATGTCCTTTCTGTTTGTTAGTTTTCCTTCTAACAGTCAGGACTCTCAGCTGCAGGTCTGTTGGAGTTTGCTTGAGGTCCACTCCAGAACCTGTTTGCCTGGTTATCAGCAGCAGAAGCTGCAGAAGAGTGAATATTTCTGAACAGTAAATGTTGCTGCCTGGTTTCCTCTGGAAGCTTTGTCTCAGAGGGGTACCAGGCCATGTGAGGTGTGAGGTGTCAGTCTACCCCTAAAGGGGAGTGTCTCCCAGTTAGGCTACTTGGGGGTCAGGGACCCACTTGAGCAGGCAGTCTGTCTGTTCTCAGATCTGAAACTCTGTGCTTGGAAAACCACTACTCTCTTCAAAGCTGTCAGACAGGGACATTTAAATATGCAGAGGTTTCTCCTGCCTTTTGTTTGGCTATGCCCTGTCCCTAGAGGTGGAGTCGACAGAGGCAGGCAGGCAGGCCTCCTTGAGCTGCGGTGGGCTGCACCCAGTTCCAGCTTCCTGGCCACTTTGTTTACCTACTTAAGCCTCAGCAATGGCGGGTGCCCCTCCCTCAGCCTTCTTGCTGCCTTGCAGTTAGATCTCAGACAGATGTGCTAGCAATGAGGGAGGCTCGGTAGGCGTGGGACCCTCCGAGCCAGGCATGGGATATAATCTTCTGGTGTTCTGTTTGCTAAGACCCTTGGTAAAGTGCAGTATTAGGGTGGGAGTGACCTGATTTTCCAGGTGTTGTGTGTCACGGTCTCCCGTGGCTAGAAACGGGAATTCCCTTCCCCCTTGTGCTTCCTAGGTGAGGCGATGCCTCGCCCTGCTTCAGCCCCTGCTTGGTGGGCTGCACCCACTGTCCTGCACCCACTGTCTGACATGCCCCGGTGAGATGAACCCTCATTTGTACCTCAGTTGGAAATGCAGAAATCTCCTGTCTTCTGTGTCGCTCATGCTGGGAGCTGGAGATTGGAGCTGTTCCTTTATTTTTTCCTTTCCAACTTTTTTTAGGTTCAAGGGGTACATGTTACATGGGTAAATTTTTTGTTACGGGGATTTGGTGTACGGATAATTTTGTCGCCCAGGTAATGAGTTTTATATCCAATAGGTAGCTTTTCTTTTTTAAAAAACTTTAATTTTGGGTTCAGAGTACATGTGCAGTTTTGCTATACAGGTAAAGTGTGTGTCCCATTTCCTTGCATTTCATATGCAAGCAAATTCATATGCATGCATATGGCTGTGTGCAGATTCAGGGCTCTATGAATGCTCAGTGCTAAAGGGTATAGTGTGCAGATTATTTTATCACCCATGTAATAAGCATGGTAACCAAGGTTGGTTTTCGATCCTCATCTCCCCACGCCATATGTCCCAGTGTCTATTGTTCTTTCCTTTGTGTCCTAATGTACTCAGTATTTAGCTCCCACTTAAAAGTGAGAACATGCAGTATTGGGGTTTCCATTCCTGCACTAATTTGTTTAGCATAATGGCCTCCAGCTCCACTCCTATTACTGCAAAGACCAAGGTCTCATTTTTTTTTCTTTAAATGCTCCTACCTTGGCTTCACAAACTGCAAAGATTACAGGCATGAGCCACTATACCCAGTCTGGAAATGAGAGTCTTGACAAATTTTAAGGGGAGTAGTGTCATGATTAGATTTGGTTTTAGATTTCTTGATAAATGAAATCTCAGGGCTGGTATGGTAAAGTTGAGGAGACATTACTACTACAACATGAGAGTACAGTGAGATTGCTACCCTCCATGATCTGGTCATTGTATTTCTATTTACATATGCTTATCATCTCCTAAGACCACCCATATGTTTTTCCTTGAAAAATAGCACAGAATTATGTACTAGTGAAGTGACTTTTTGAGAAGTACATGTTGGAGGAGTGTGTGTGTGTATGTGTGTGTGTGTGTAAAATGTATTTGGGTCTAGCATTTCAGCCTGACAGGAGATTCTTTTGAAATGTGACTATATCATCTATCAAATTATCTCTCCCTCTCAGCTTTCTATAATTTTCTTTTATTTATTTATTTATTATACTTTAAGTTCTGGGATACATGTGCAGAACGTGCAGGTTTGTTACATGGGTATACATGTGCCATGGTGGTTTGCTGCACCCATCAACCAGCCATCTATATTAGGTATTTCTCCTAATGTTAACCCTCCCCTAGCCACCCAACCCCTGACAGGCCCCAGTGTGTAATGTTCCCCTTCCTGTGTCCATGTGTTCTTGTTGTTCAGTTCCCACATATGAGTGAGAACATGTGGTGTTTGGTTTTCTCTTCTTGTGTTAGTTTGCTGAGAATGATGGCTTCCAGCTTCATCCAAGTCCCTGAAAAGGACATGAACTCATTCTTTTTTATGGCTGCATAGTATTCCATGGTGTATATGTGCCACATTTTCTTTATCCAGGCTACCATTGATGGGCATTTGGGTTGGTTACACATCTTTGCTATTGTGAACAGTGCCACAATAAACATACGTGTGCATGTGTCTTTACAGCAGAATGATTTATAATCCTTTGGGTATAAACCCAGTAATGGGATTGCTGGGTCAAATGATTTTTCTGGTTCTAGATCCTTGATGAATCACCACCCTGTTTTCCACAATGGTTGAATTAATTTACACTCCCACCAACAGTATAAAAGTGTTCCTATTTCTCCACATCCTCTCCAGCATCTGTAGTTTCCTGTCTTTTTAATGGTCACCATTCTAACTGGCGTGTGATGGTATCTCATTGTGGTTTTGATTTGCATTTCTCTAATGACCAGGGATGATGAGCTTTTTTCATATGTTTGTTGGGTGCATAAATGTCTTCTTTTGAGGAGTGTCTCTTCATACCCTTCACCCACATTTTGATGTGGTTGTTTGTTTTTTACTTCTAAATTTGTTTAAATTCTTTGTAGATTCTGGATATTAGTTAGCCCTTTTTTAGGTGAATTAATTGCACCAATTTTTTCCCATTCTGTAGGTTGCCTGTTCACTCTGATGATAGCAGAAGCTCTTTAGTTTAATTAGATCCCATTTGTCAATTTTGGCTTTTGTTGCCATTGCTTTTGGTGTTTTAGTCATGAAGTCTTTGTCCATGCCTATGTCCTGAATGGTATTGCCTAGATTTTCTTCTAGGGTTTTTAGGTTTTAGGTTTTACATTTAAGTCTTCAATCCATATTGAGTTAATTTTTGTATAAGATGTAAGGAAGGGGTCTAGTTTCTGTTTTCTGCATATGGCTAGCCAGTTTTCCCAACACCATTTATTAAATAGGGAATCCTTTCCACATTGCTTGTTTTTTTCAGGGTCATTGAAGATCAGATGTTTGTAGATGTATGGTGTTATTTCTGAGGCCTCTGTTCTGTTCCATTGGTCTGTATATTTGTTTTGGTACCAGTGCCATATTGTTTTTAAAACCTGTTTTATTAAAAAGAGAATTATTGTGAGGCTTCAGTGAGCCAGTGCATACACATCTGGATTTTGGACAGTGCTTGAAACATAGGAAGGATCTAATGAATGTAAGCCAGTTATCATTAATAGTGTGATTAGCATTAATCATTAGTGATAATCACTACTCATAATATTGAGCCATTATTTCAGCTTGTCATATATATGAGAAAGCAGAGATATAATTTATTATTGGTGGTCTCAGTGTTTATTGTAATTTTATAATATTATGACATGAAATGATTAAATGTATATGTCACTTTTTCTTTGTTTCTAGCATGGTGCAGAGAACATAGCTTTCTCATAAGTGAAAGTTAAGTCAGTAGTAGGAGATATTTGGTTATCTGAAGGGCATAGGCGATAACAGTAATTGACTCAGCAGCTGTTCCTTCTTATTCTATTATTTTCACAGCCTCTATTCCTCTTCACCTTTTATGTGGCTCTGGTGCCAGTTCATTTATCAATTCCTTTTTTTGCTTTATCAGTAAATAGACTTATCCCTTGACAAGAGAATGGTGATTCCACTGTTATCTTCAACCTTTGCCTATTTATGCATCCTGCATGTATCAAAAGAAACCTCAAATACCACTGAATCTTTTTCTAGTTAAAAAAATCCCACTGACTTTTTCATGTGTGGAAATATAATAAGCAAATGTTCATTCAAAAGTTTCAAAGGATAAGAAGGATTTTTGGAGTCACTAAAAATACTTGATATGTATTTCAAGGTTCCCTGGAAACAAATTGGACATTCTGATTATTTAACATGATGCAACCCAGAGGTAATGATGTATGTAAGATGATCTTGAGAGACCCTTCCCAACCATGGTAACGTAATTCTCTGTGGTAGACACCACTTGCCTTTATTCTAAGTGTCCAAGAGATATCCATGCCTTTCTTTGTGTTGTGTTTCAAGGAAGTCTGGTGCAAAGACTGATACATACAATGATGTTTTGAGCTTTCAACTCTTTTGCCATTCTGACTCAACTACCTTTTGCCAACGGATTGAGAATAAAATTATAATATATCTTGCACTGCCTTAAGAACATATGAGTAAAAATCTTAAGATGAGGTAAAAGTGTGTTACAGATAATGTCTTCAGTCACTGGGATATTTTTGACTGACACGGCTGTCCTCGCTAGATTCCTAATGATTTCCACAATAAGAGGCTGATTTTATAAACATTAGCAACATTTGCACTGTCACAGAGAGAAGGTTGTGACTTTTAATAGAATCAGCCAGTATTTATTAAAGGTCTACTATTCTCACAATGCTGTGTCCTTTATTTTAACCTTAGGGATTCTGAATCCCTTAAGTTTAATTGGTCATTGTGTCCTGAGAGGCAATAAGTGAACTCTATTCCCAATTGCACTGGTGGCATAATACTGACACATAGGTAGTTCACAAATTCTAAAACTAGGGTGAAGATTAGAATTATAAAACGTGAACTATGAAAAATAGGTTTGGAATGTATTAATTTGAAGAGCGCAAGGCTAAATAAACATACAGCCGCAAATTTCTTTATTTTTCATTTTTAAATTTTATAGCTGTATTGAGATATAATTTATTTACAATACAGTTCAACCATTTAAAGTGTACAAGTCAATGATTTTTGGTATATTTCATTACTAATTTATAACATTGTAGTAATATATAACATAAAATTTGCCATTTTAACTACTTTTAAGTGTACAATTTAATGGTATTAATTATATTCATACTATTATGTAAATCTTGCCACTATTTTCTTAACTTTTTCATCATCCCAAACAGAAACGCTCTAACCCTTAGTGATAACTCTCCATTCCCCTCCTCTATACCCTAGTAACCTTCAACCTACCTTATATCTCCATGAATTTGCGTGTTCCAGATATTTCATGTTATTGGAAACATACAATTTTTACCCTTTTAGTTCTGGCTTATTCATTTAGCATAAGATGTACATATTGCTCTATAGCCTGCTTTTTCATTTAGCAGCATATTGTGAGAATGTTCATGGTTAGGCAGGGACTAGGCAGTGCAGTTGGGCAGAATTTTGTAAATCATGCTTAGGAGTTTGGATTTTGTTTTGTAGGATTTAACGTAAATTGGTCTCAGGGTCAAATAGGGAGTGCTTTGATGGCGTATATAGGAAAATGGTATTTCTATTGTTGATTGATTTTTTTTT
>NW_012115566.1:841249-855073 GCF_000951035.1 Colobus angolensis palliatus | reverse complement strand
TATCATGTATTTTTACAAATTGTAAACTGACATATATAAAACATAATCATTTTCTAATTTATAAAATGTTCTTGTATGCAGTTTTTAAAGCATATAACGTTCCTTTTTAAATCAATAATTCATATATACATTATATATATACATATATGTACTTTCCCAATCTTCTACAACTAAATATCTATATTTTCTGAATTTGTCACCTTATATTATAGATCATTCAGAATAAAGTGCTTTTCATATGTGATCTTCTTTAGACTCTTTATCAGAAATGAAGTCAGTGAATTAAAAGTGTTAGTGTGGGCTGGGTGTAGTGGCTCACACTGTAATCCTAGCACTTCGGGAGGCTGAAGTGGGAGGATTGCTTTAATTCAGGAGTTTGAGACCAGCCTGGGTGACATGGTGAGACCCTGTCTCTACTAAAAATGCAAAAAACATTAGCCAGACATGGTGGTGCATGCCTATAGTGTCAGCTACTCTGAAGACTGAGGTGGGAGGATTGCTTGAGCCTGGGAGGTGGAGGTTACAGGGAGCCAAGATTGTGCCAGTGCACTCCAGCCTGGGCAACAGAGTAAGATTCTGTCTCAAGAAAAAAATTTTTAAAAAGCATTAGTATATAACAAATACATATTTCGAATTGCTTTTAGAAGGAATAGAATTGTTTGGACTTGAATTATGATAGAAAAGTAATTTTGGACAACTTATAAAAGCATAAATCTCACAAACATCACTGAAGAACTATATATATGTGTGTGTGTGTATGTGTGTGTATATATATATATATATATATATGTGCCTCCTCTTTTGATTTTCCTTGTATCTTTTCATTTTTAATATTGAATTCTAAATTATCCTCAGGGTTGTAAAGTTGCTTTTATTTTCCCTATTCCCCTTAAAATCCTAAAGTGTGCAGTAGTGGTACTTCCTGTCATATCTTCATTTGCATTACCAGTCAGACCCCTGAAAGAAGTCAGACAGATATTGGGATGACAATAGCAAATTACCACAAATTGAAACAAGTAGTAGCCCCAGTTGAATCTGTTGGAAGAGATATGTTATCCTTGATAGAGTGTATTAGCATGTTACTGAGTACATAGTATGCATTCATTGATCTGGTAAATGTTTTCTTTTTCATCCTTATTAGGAAACATGATCAGGGAGTTTGCACTCACTTGGAGCTGACAATACTATACCATGTCCCAGGGCTATGCTAGGTTTTTCATCTTCCATCATAAAATACTGAAGAGAACCGGACTAGCTGTACATTCTGTAGGCCGTCACACTGGTCAACCATATCTAAGACATCATGCTAGTCAGACAATATGAACAAGAAGTAGTTAATACATTGAAGGCCTTGATAAGACACATGTGATCCAGAGAGTGAGTGTTGTACTCCATAAAGATTCAGGGACCTGAAGCATAAAAATATTGTGTTTATTGATCTGGGGCATTATGAGATATTCTCTCTAAAGTAAAGGATACATTTTTTACATTATGCATTTCCTATCATAAAAAAGAAGCAAAGTGCCTGGCAGACCTCACAGTACTTTGTAGTAAGCATATTTGACACTATAGAGTACTGTTCATCTACTAGTACTAATTTATCTACTAGTTCCTATATTTGAATGGCCTTCAGGGTAAGAATGGGCTCTATAGCAAGTCTAAATTTCACCATAAATGAGGTGAAATTTATGGCAAGTTTATAGGAAGATCGTAACAAAATTCTTAGGGTTTTGATAAAACTCTACTATCTACAGCACAGGGTTGTATGCATTTTGAGAATAAAGCCCTGGTTTACCGAATTCTGGGTACAGAAATAACATCTGACCATGGAACATCAAATAACCATGCAGGCAAAACTACCCATATGAGCTGGGGACTGTCTGAACCATCAAGTCATTAGGTCGAGTGGATACAGAGCAATCACTGTAACATGGCATTAGTACATCCAGGACTCACCACCAGCATGACTAGAGGGCAGAGGAAAATAGTATGAGCAAGCAGCCCAGGCCTTCATGCTATTCACCACTTTGGCATCAATATCTCTTCTTCAGATCACACTTATACCTGCATGAGAGAACATTTCCAACTGTCTAATGGAGGAGAAAAATGTCAAGCTTGGTTCATTAATGGGTCAGCTCGGTATGTGAATCCAAGTCAAAGAGGATGAAGAATTATAGCCTCGCTTATGGTGATCTTGAAAAATAGTAGTGAGGAAAACGCCTCCCAGTGGACAGAGTTTCAGATGGTGCCCAGTCATTCACTTTGTGTGGAAAGAGAAGTAGTTTGAAGTTAGAATATGTATAACTCATAGGTAATGATAAATGACTTAGGAGGCTTTTCAGGTGGCTGGAAAGAAAAAGATAGACTTGGAAAAAAGAAGTCTGGAACAGAGGCACATGCATAAACATGTAAGAGTGAAGGTATGAAGTGTTACATTATTTGTATTACATGCTAAAAACCACAAGATGGAATCCACCATAGAAAATGAATTAAGCAACTAGGTAGAAAATGTGACTTGGTGAGCTGTTATTGTCAAGAGCTTCTGTCATTTGCCCTCGTTCTCCTACCTGCAATGCTGGTGCGATGAACTTATGAATGAAGTCACCATGATAGTAGGGATAGAAGCAATGCATGGGTTTACCAGCATGCATTATAGCCACTGTCAAACATCCAGTCTTCCATCAACAAGTGTCCCATGCAATGATCGGATAAAATAGTTTCCCGTCAAAAGGTCAACCAGTTAGTTAATGTCAAGTTGATGACACTAGACTTTTTCTACTTTGAATATATAGCAATGTTTTTTTGGTAGGAATAGATACACATACTCCAGGCATGGGTTTTTATTCCTGAACTTAAGTCGTCAGCCAGCATGACTGTCTGAAGGCTTATAGGATGTTTGATGCAGCAGCAGGAGATCCCACATACCATTGTGTCAGAAAAAAGGGCTGACTTAATGGCAAAGAAAGTGTAGGAGTGGGCTCATGACCATGGAATCCATTGGCCACATCACATATTGCGCTACTGTAAGTGATCTATTAGAGTCATGGAGGGATCTGTTGAAGCTGCACCTGAAATACCAGCTCAGATGCAATGTCATCCTTCAAGACCCAGTACTTTAAATCAATTATCTTTCTATGGTGCTGTGTCCTCACTAGGAAAAATGCATGGTTTAGAAACCAAAAGGTGAAAGCAGGTGCAGCCCTTCTTAGAATCCCTACCGGTAACTCATTTGAGAAATTTGTGTTTTTTGTCTCCACAATTATAAGCTCTGTGAGTTTAGAGGTTCTGACTCTCTAAAGGGAAATGTTCCCACTAGGGGTACAAAAGGTACACTAGGAAGTGTATATTTTGTTTAATTATGATGGTAAATGACCAAGGGCAATGAGAGTAACTGAAAAAAGCCATTGTGATCAGAGGCTCAGACACCTCTGGATCATGACACCAGGTAAACCACTGAGAGAAGGAAAGGTGCCAGATAAGGGTGAGAACAACATAGAATGAATAGTGAGAAGGAGATGGTGACTATAATTTGTAAGACTTAAGACCAGCCACAGTGGTGGTCCTCTTCTAAGTTTCGTCTAGATACAGAGGACCACTATAGCCCTGTAAGAGCTTTCCCCAGATCTTTTTTTAATTAATTAATTAATTAATACTTTAAGTACTAAGGTACATGTGCACAACATGCAGGTTTGTTACATATGTATACATGTGCCATGTTGGTGTGCTGCACCCATTAACTCGTCATTTACATTAGGTATGTCTCCTAATGTTATCCCTCCCCCTCCCCCCACCCCACACCAGATCTTATACAAAGGAGTAGATCTGAGAAATTAAAGGAATAGACAGTGTTGGAAGTTACAATGCACTACTCAGATACCACTTTCAGAATGAAGGCATTATTACTTCAGCTGCTAGATGTGCTACAGGTAGATAGGGCTCAGCTGAGATCCTTCTTTCTGGGTTGCCTCAGCTAAACAGAGTTGCTTCATCTAAATGTATGGCCCTTTTCCATGTAATCTGTCTTCAATCCTGATCAACAAGGAGATTTAAGGCTTGCCTTTGGCCTCAGCTCAGAACATCAATGAATTGTCATCTCATATTGAGAACTTCCTACAGGGTTCAGTGAAACTTTGCTAGTTTGCATTACAAACTACCAAAGTAGGTAGTTTGCATTACAAACTTCCAAAGTAGGTAGTTTGCGTTACTTCCTTTCCTCGATCATGTTTCCCACCCTTTCTTTTGAAAGATGTTGATCCAAAAAACGTTCCCTAATAAACCTTCTGAATGCTAATCTCCATCCCTGAGTCTGCTTCCTGGGAAACTCCATTATATATATATATTTCAGGATCAGTGGTTCAAATGGTTACACATCTAGAATCATACTTCTATCAATATAAAATATATTCCTAGTTTGAGGGAATTTTAAGCAGGATCAAATATCGGTAAATCAGGCATGGTAGTCTAAGCAGAGCACTGTAGGCAAGCAAGACAAATACGTATCTATAAAAAGTGTAATACTTTAAGGAGAAATGGCTTCATGCTGCAGGGTCAAAGGGTTAGATGTAATCAGCTTGCCCAGATATTGACTGGTTTCCTCAGTGGCTCGTATGGTAGCAAGAGCTCAGCATTGAACTCTGCTTTTCTAGGCATGAGAATGGCTATGGATTCAGCAGTGTCAGTCTCACTGGCCTTGGTACAAGACAGTCCGTGCTGCTGGGCCTATGCTTAGCCTTCATCTTTCCACCACAGCAACGCCATTAAGGGTCCATTGAATAAAACATGAATTGGTTGAAAAACTAGGTGGCATCCACTTGTTTAGGAAGTGCCACTTCTCTGGCAAACACTCTCTGGTGGTCATTACCATGCATCAAAAAAGTCCACATGCTTCATTCCCTCTCCCACAGAACCATTCACATGCATCTACACCAAACCTTTTTGTCTCTGATATTGTGAGCTTGGTCAAGGCCTCTAACCAACAAATCAAGCCCTATACCTCCGCCCAGAAGCCCATGTATATCCATATCTCAGGTCATTCTTCTTTCTATTCAAAGTAGACAATCAAGTGTGCTGTGTAGAATTATGCCCACTAAAAGAATTTCCCTTCACTACTGCCCTTTAGAGTGACTCCCAAGCTGGACTCTAATGAAGCATCCATTTGCTTATGGCTTATAACAACCTACAGCACTTGTGGTCCTATAGACCATTTGTGAGAGTTCTGAGGTTTTTAATTTTCCCTAGCACTTGGTCAATTGAAAAACCTCATGAGGCCATAGGTGTGAACTGAGAGAGTAGCACTGATGCAGCAGCCATAGTTGATGGGTGACTGGATCACTAGTTTATGTCATTGAATTATGTCTTCTGGACATGCTTTTGCCTGATCCCAAATGTTTAGTTTCCAATTACATGATTGATTTTTGCTGCATTAATCTGACCAGATGAGTTGGTGGATCTGAAAATATCAAGCTCATTTTGTATAATCACTTGATGTCTCCACCATGTCAGAATTGCACTGCACTGAAAAAGCTGGATGACATGCTGCTTTTTCAGTGCAAGTAATTTTCTCTTGCACAAGGCATTCCTCCAGTCCAGAACTCAAGTGTCTGCACTGTGGTTCTTATTTTGTCTTGTCAGAGACAGAATGTGAAGTCTTTACCTTACGAATACCTCTAGCACCACTAGATACACACTTTGTTGTATGACCCAACCAACACAGCAGCACTCAACCTAGCCTGTACTTGTTCCAAATCCCTCTTTTGCTCTGGGCCTATGTGTTCAATGGACTTTCACCTGCCATAGTACCTCTGATTTTTGGAGATGGGAGCTGTCACCTTTTACTCTTCATCCTTTACATTTCAAAGGTCGAACTAATTTATGCATTTTTTCTAGGAGTATTGCTTCTGATCTTGGCTTATGAAGAGTAATTGTATGGGTTTTCCCTTGGTTCTTATTCTATCAGAATTTCAGTGAGAGTTTTTCGCTCCAGCTTTTAAGTATAACTATTTGCATGATACATCCAGGGACTAGGGAACCCACCGTAGAGTAGGTCTACAGACCCACTGAACTAACTATTCACTGAACTTAGGCCAGGACATTATTTGTCTCTTCTCCTCTCTAAGTCCCCACCCTAACTAGAGGTCATGATGGCATGTGCCCCAACATTTGTGTCAACTAGGACCCTGTATTCAACAGTCCCAAAGTTTTTAGTCTCAATATTTATCTTTCTTCTTGTGCAATTACTCTGTAAATGGTCACAGATCACTTTGAAGAACTATTAGGTACAATATTTATTGTATTTATTTGCAGTGGCATTCCAAAGTTAAGGGATTTGCCCTTCTCTTTAATTGAGAGTCTCTAGGTATGAGACCTGGCTTTGATAAAAAACTGAGTGAGAGATCATTATTTTTTCATTGTAGCTTCCATTTCACCAACTTTCACTTTTTTTTTCCCCAGGGACACAACTCAAACAACTTTCTAGCTGTCTGTATATCTATCTAGCCTCCAGTTGTTGATTCAAGCCAGTTCATTATGTCTAGATAGCTTCTGGAAGTTGAAAGCTGCCATCTGGACTCTGTTTATATGAAATTGTATCATTCATATTGAAAGTAGGGAACTCAGCTCCATGAAAGCATCTTCTATTGCCAACCATGGTCTACAGAGGGCATTAAGCCCCTGAAAGATACTTTGCCTCTCTAACTAGTGTATTTTCCATTCTTTTTGTAAAGGGAATGTCCTTTGGGATATCACGTGAAGTGTAGTTAGGTGATAGGTCCTCTGCTTGTACCTAATAAATGCACTCTAGAGTTACTAACTCTGGTCCTTCTGACACTTACCTCAATAGCCTGTTAAGGAAATTACAGCCACTATTTTGGTTACTATGGATATCATTGTGTTAAAGTTTCAGTAAGACATTGCTGCAGTATACTATAACTGGATCCAGCATTTCTTTCCAGGAGTTTAATTTCTAAGTCATTGGAGAAAGTTCCCATGACTATAAACTTTCCCAAATCTGGGTTTACATTCTATTTCCCCTCTAAGAGGGATTACTGATAATGCATGTTATTCCAGTCAATGAAATTTTAGAATAAGCTTTTTTTTTTTTTTTCTTGTAGGAGTTGTTGGATGAAGGCAGTGAAAGATATTGAGACAGATTATCATCTTGAAAGAAACATGCTATGCATGGTTTCCAGGAAAGCAGGAGCTTCTTTCCTCTAGCAAGGGGAAGACTGCTTCTGCCACTTTGGCAGGTTCAGAGAAATCTGAAAGTTTCTGTTTTTGGAGTACAACGTACAGATATCAAGGTCTCAGTGTCTGACTCCTTCCCTACCAGGGCCCTGGTTTTAGCATAAAAAGTCTACTGAGCCTGTGCATTTTGTCTCCTTTGTGGCTCTATGACCCTTACAATTATGTCCTGGGCCTGATTTTCAATAGCCTTCTCTAAGGCTGTAGGAAATGCGAATCTCTTTAAATACTGTCATGAAAGTTTTCTTTTCATAGCATTTATTAAGTTAGCGATCCTCAAAGTATAGTTTGTGAACCTGTATCATCATTAACATCACTTGGGACCTTGTTAGAAATTAAAATTCTTGGACCTTGCCCCAGACCTACAGAATCAGAAACTCTGAGCGTGGGGCCCAGAAATCTATGTTCAACAAGCAGTTGTGCACCAATAGGTTGATAGTTGGCTTACTTGACTATGCTGTTCTTTTTCTTCAAGACTTCCAAAATAATCAGTGAAAGCCAGTCAACTTGACAATTATCTAATTACTTTTACCTCCAAAACTTTCACAGGCTAGAAGACCATATAAGCCAATGCTCCTCCTTCTACCTGTACCTCATCCCAAGCCACAATAGGTAAGACTATGAGTAATGGTGATATTGAAGCATGCCAAGAGTTGCTAGCATTCCATTTACCCCAACAATGGACGACCTGTTGCAATCTGACTGATGAGTAATTCATTTCCTGAATATTCTTCTAAAACTCTCATTTCTTGGTCCATTTCAGAACCAGCTCTCTTAATTTAGGTCCCCCCTGAAAGCAGAACTTAAGATAAGGAATTAAGTACCAGTAAGTGATTTTGGAGGTGATTACAAGAAGAACGAGTGAGAGAACAGGAAGAGTTAAACATTTAAGAAAGAAAGGTAATTTAGGGATGCATTAGCCAGGTTGTGTGTAATGAGAGTCCATTTCTCTAAAGACCTTCTGAAAAGCACACAGTATGTTTTTGCCTGAAGGAAGAGCTGCTGGACCATTTATTCCTAGTTAAAATTCTTCATTGTTGGAGGAATTCCCCTAGGGTCATTAAGCATTTTGTACTTCTAGGCAGCACTTGTATATAAGCCAAATGGGCTCCCATGGTGTCAGACAAACCTTGGGGCCGAGGGAAGCCGTATACAGCGTGCTTGAGGTAGGTCACTGTCAGTATGTGTGAGACGAATCTGAGTTCACACACAACTGTCCCTTGCAGCTCTGCTGAAATTAGAGCTGGGCTGAGGAGGTGTGATACACTGGTACTAGAGGCACCTACTTTAGAAGATGAGATAGAAATGCTGTATTTTACATTTATAACCATAGGAATGGAGGTGTGCTGGCTTTTACCATGAACTCCCCCAGATAGTGTTCTGCAAAGCAGAGGAGGCCAACTAAAATAAAATCACAGGAAAAATTATATTTGTGGGAAGAAGATAATCTCAAGAGAAGCAGAGATTAAGAGTATTCTTGAATTTTGCATAGTAAAAACCATCTAGTCTAAGAGTCTCTCCCCTAACCAAGGACCTTTTACAAATAGTTGATCCAGGAAAAAAAATGCATCTCCTTCAATGGTTAGTAATTTAAAAGGAACTGGAAGAGATGAGACATACAGATGGATACATATATAAAACTAGCTAGGTAGAGACCTGTAGGTGATAATATACAAGAAAGAAAATGGGGAAAGGAAAAGCAATCGGAATAGACAAAAAACGAAATCAGTAGTTAGTGGTTATGAAGTGGATGAAAATCGAAGGATGGCATAAGAGGCAGGTTGATTCTGGACATGGTAAAATCTATAAGACTGAGATTCTTTAAAACATCAAACTACTCTTCTACTCTAATATAATATCAAACTCAAATTCACAACTAAAGTGGTAACACTTCATCATTAATTTGAAAAATTCTAAAGAAAATAAAGGAACAATAACACACAAAACACAGACAAAAAGGAGAATGTATAGATGTTCTAGAATGCACAGCATAGTAAAGACAAATGTGAGTAAAATTATGGTGAAATTTAAGCCATGAGGGTCAGTGCATCTTAATGCCCTGTGACATTTTACTTGTGGGTTTACCTGTAGATTAAAACCCTTTAAGCATGAGAACTACTGATTGAGAGAACTTCAAATGAATTTGCTTCTAGTGTATTGATAAAGTTAAATGTGACATATGATAGGTGGGTAAGAACATGGTTGGAAGATAGGAGACAACAGGGCTAGGATATTCAGAAAATAGCCTCCAGCAAACTTTGTAAAAACAAAAGCATATATTGATGTAAAAATTTTACATATGTAATTGCATAATATACCATCATGTTGCTCAAACTACATTAAAGTGTGATTAAGAATTCACCACAATGTATGATGATATAATAGTAAATATCAGACTATGTCATAATTTTCCTTAGAATTATGGCTTGAGTGGTCTATTTGACACAATTGTTATTGTTAATTATTTTAAATATTTTCATCTAATTTCAAGCTTTTGGTTTTCTTTAATATACTTTATCATTCTTCATCAAAGAAGATCATGTAGAAATATAATGTTTCTTTTTTCTAAGTGTTATTTTTTACTCATGCTCTCTGCAAAACTTTGGTAATAAATTTTGGTTTCTGAAACAATCTATTGAACAGTGTCATAATCATGATAATTATTGCTAACTTACATTGAACAGTTACTTTGTGCCAAGAACACTTTTTAGTATTTGCCCCGTTTTCACATTTAATTTCTCCAACAAGCATATGTAGGTTTTTAATTTTGCCTGTTTTCCAAATAGAAAATCTAAGGAAAGAACTAAGGTAAGAACAAAAATGTTAACCACTTTTCCTAATATCACACAGCATAAAGGTGACTGAGGGAGAATTCAAGCTCATCAATAAGAGACAGAGTGAAAAGGAGGAATGGAGAAGAGGAGAATGAGAGAGAGAAAAGAGAAGATAAAGGGAGAATATCCAGGGAGAGAAAAGGGGAAGGAAAGAGAGGAAAGATGGGAGACAAACAGTGAAATAAATCAAGATACAAGGTCACAGAGAACTAAGAGAACAAAAGAAATAGAGAAAGAGTTATAAAGCTAATATGCAGTGAATAGAACTATGTAATAAATGTGGTAAATGTATACTCTTTAACAGCACAGATGGAACACATCTAATATTTAGCAAAGTGATTTTTTACTAGCTGGTGCTTACATATATTTTATATAATATTTATAATGAACAATTTTAATCAGAGACAAAATACGAGGAAGATGTAAAAGAGGAAGAGAGAGAGTGAATGATGAATATCAAAGATTAAAGCACTTCACTAAATCTTGTGTTTTTTCCCAAAATACAGCTGGTGAAAATCTTATCCTTGAGTAGAGAGGAATCAAACAAGTCATATACCACCCTTCTTCCTGTCTGTACTGGAACCATCACAGGCTTTTGAGCAACTACTTTTGAAACATTCCCCAGAGAGGTATTTGCCCCAGTAGCTATGATTATAATTTGCAATGACAGCCACAGTGATTTCATCCTTCTGGGCTTCTCTAACAAGCCACATTTGGAGAAGATACTTTTCTGGGTCATTTTTTTTTTTTTATTTTTTAACTGTTGCAGGAAATATGGTCATAGTTCTTGTGTCCTTGAAGGATCCAAAACTCCACATCCCTATGTATTTCTTTCTTTCCAACCTTTCCTTGGTAGACCTATGTTTCACCAGCAGCTGTGTTCCACAGATGTTGATTAACTTCTGGGGCCCAGAAAAGACCATCAGCTACATTGGCTGTGCCATTCAACTCTATGTTTTTTTGTGGCTTGGGGCCACGGAATGTGTCCTTCTTGTTGTCATGTCTGTGGATCGTTATGTAGCAGTGTGTTATCCACTGCAATATACCATGATCATGCACCCAAAACTTTGTCTGCAGCTGGCTATCCTGGCATGGGGGACTGGCTTGGCCCAGTCTCTGATCCAGTCCCCTGCCACCCTCCAGTTACCCTTCTGCTCCCATCGGATGGTGGATGATGTCGTTTGTGAAGTCCCAGCTCTGATTCAGCTCTCCAGTACTGATACTACCTACAATGAAATTCAGATGTCTACAGCCAGTGTTATCCTCCTGGTGGTGCCCTTGATCATTATCCTTTCCTCTTACGGTGCTATTGCTAAGGCTGTGCTGAGGATTAAGTCAACTGTGGGACAGAAGAAAGCATTTGGCACCTGCACCTCTCACCTTCTTGTGGTTTCTGTCTTTTATGGCACTGTCACAGGTGTCTACCTTCAACCAAAAAATCACTATGCTCATGAATGGGGTAAATTTCTCACTCTTTTCTACACTGTGGTAACCCCAACTCTTAATCCCCTCATCTATACTCTAAGGAACAAGGAGGTAAAGGGAGCACTAATAAGATTGGGGAGGAGGACCTGGGATTCCCAGAATAACTAATGAGGTTAACATATGTTTACCTGTTGCTTAACCTGAGAATAGAGAACAACCCCATCACAAAAAGCTGGAGATACACCTCCTAAGCCAAAAGTAGGAGAGAAAAAGCTGCATTCTGTTCAGGTTGAGATTTCAGTTCCCTTTATCAATCATTCATTGGGCCTTAAATTCTTCATATTGTGGATTTAGACACAGTGGGGTATAGAAATTAATATACTTAATAGCTATCGTCTTGAAAAGAACACAATACAATTGAATGGGAGAGGAGGAGAAGACACAAGAAACACATTACTTGCAAAATAAAATACCAAGTCATGCCTTTTTATTGCATTCTTTTTTTGTTCTATTTTCCTACAAGCTTCACCAGTGCTTTCAGTACCAAGAAGATTTCTAAAGTTTTGAGACAGAAACTTCTTGAGCAACTTATATGTACCCCTATACCGTAATCTGGCAGGTCTTGGGTTTAATTGCTCTGTCTCTCTGTCTCAGCATCACCACTGTTGACATGTAATGTGCCTTTCACTATCCAATGCAAAGCATTTGCCATGCCAAAGTCCACATTTACTGCTCTCTGGTGCTGTTACCAAGGTAAGAGTGTATGTGCAAGTTTCTCAATTTGAGCCTTGATATTCTGGGCCCCCAGTTACAGGAATAGACTTATGATTTTTCTTCATTCTGAGGCCTTATTATAACAAAATGGCTATCTTTTTATCAGACCCAATTATTCTTTCATCTTATAGATATTTATGGCTTTCCTATTATCTACCTATTACATTTTAGATGGTAGTTATATAATAGTAGATAAAACATATAAAATAATCAACATCATGGAACTTATAACAATACCATCTCTTGCTCTTAGACTCTTTCACAGTATTGATGTAATATTAGATTTCCCTCATTACAAAACCCATTTGTTTATTGCTTTACTCTTAGCTATTATTTCTGTTCTCCATTTACAACCAAACTTTTTCAACTTTGGAAGTAACATTAGGTTCAGCCACTGTGTTGCTTCACACTGCAGCTAACAACACTGGTCTAGCAAGTGCTTCCCCCTCAGTTCACTCCTGCTCAGACAGGGTGACAATGTGATAGAAAAGAAAAACCCATTTTCAGAGGAGAAATTCAAGCAGGCTGCAGAAATTTGCATAAGTAAGGAGGAACCAAATGTTAATCACCAAGACAATGGGGAAAATGTCTCCAGGGCATGTCAGAGGTCTTCACTGTAGCCCCTTCCATCACAGGCCCAGAGGCCTAGGAGGGAGAAATGGTTTCCTAGGCCAAGCCCAGGGCCCCCCTGCTCCATGCAGCCTTAGTGCATGGTGCCCTGTGTCTCAGCTGCTTCAGCTCCATCCTTGGCTGAAAGAGGCCAAGGTACAGATTGCTTCAGAGAGTGCAAGCCCCAAGCATTGGCAGCTTCCACGTGATGTTGGTCCTGTGGGTGTGCAGAAGACAAGAATTGAGCTTTAAGAACCTCCACCTAGATTTCAGAGGATGTATTGAAATGCTTGGATGTCCAGGAAGAAGTTTGCTGGGTTGGCAAGAGCCCTTATGGAGAATCTCTGCTAGGGCAGTGCAGAAGAAAAATGTGGTGTTGGAGGCCCCCTCACAGAGTACCCACTGGGGCACTGCCTGGTGGAGCTGTGGTCACCATCTTCCAGACTCCAGAATGGTAGATCCACCGACAGCTTGCACTGTGTGCCTGGAAAAGCTGCAGACACTCAATGCCAGCCTGTGAAAGCAGCCAGTACGGGAGCAAAGCCACAGGGATGGAGTTGCCCAAGGCCATGGGAGCCCACCTCTTGCATCAGTTTGACCTAGATTTGAGACATGGAGTCAAAAGAGATCATTTTTGAGTTTTGAGAATTGACTGCCCTGCTGGATTTCGGACTTGCATGGGGCCTGCAACCCCTTTGTTTTGGCCAGTTTCTCCCATCTGGAATGGGTGTATTTACCCGGTGCTGTACTTCCATTGCATCTAGGAAGTAACTAACTTGCTTTTGATTTTACAGGCTTATAAACAGAAGGGATTTGCCTTGTCTCAGATGAGAAATGGGTGTATTTACCCAGCGCTGTACTTTCATTGTATCTAGGAAGAACTAACTTGCTTTTGATTTTACAGGCTTATAAACAGAAGGGATTTGCCTTGTCTCAGATGAGA
>NW_012115566.1:833011-839639 GCF_000951035.1 Colobus angolensis palliatus | reverse complement strand
ATAGTATTCCATGGTATATATGTACCACATTTTCTTTATCCAGTCTATCATTGATGGGCATTGGGGTTGGTTCCATGCCTTTGCTATTGTGAATAGTGCTGCAAAGTTCATATGTGTGCATGTATCTTTATAATAGAATGATTTATATTCCTTTGGGTGTAAACCCAGTAATGGGATTGTTGGGTCAAATGGTATTTCTGGTTCTAGGTCTTTGAGGAATTGCCACACTGTCTTCCACAATGGTTGAACTCAGACAACCTATAGAAAGGGAGAAAATTTTTGCAATCTATCCATCTGACAAAGGTCTAATATCAAGCATCTACAAGGAACATCACTGATTATTAGAGAAATGCAAATCAAAACCACAGTGAGATAACATCTCACACCAGTCAGAATGGCCATTATTAAAAAGTCAAGAAACAATAGATGCTAGCAAGGCTTTGGAGAAATAGGATACAGCTTTTACACTGTTGGTGAGATCTGATTTCTTAACTTAGATACTAATTTATTAACAGACAGAAAACTAATTTCTAATTTCTTAACAGATACATACTGGCTTCTCAGTCAGGCTACTGACCTTTACCCCTTACATACGCACCTTAACTTCTGTATGAACATGGACGTGGCTGCATTGGGTAGGGGAGGGGAGAGATGGTGGGCAGGGAAAGAGGCTGGCCTCTTTGACAAAGATGTGGGTAAGGATAGCAGGATTCTACTTAGGGGTAGACAGCAGTGAACTTTCTGTGGATCAGAGACCTGGGTTTTGATTCTATGCTTGTACTGTCAGAGTATGCATATTCCATGTAGATTGTAGCCTGGGGCAGAGGGAAGAAAGTAGTCATCCTTCGATGCCTTCTCATCAACTTCAAGAGAGTATGTCATTCATTCAAAATATATTTATTGATCTCTTAGTGTATGCAAGAAAATATGTGGAAGGCAGTGGTGACTTAGAGACACTAAGAAACTGTTTTGACTATAGGGTGACAATCGGGGGGACAGTATTATTAACTGAGCCTGGAGAGGTTGGTATGCTCTTGTGGGTCAAGGTGTTATATTTGGACTTTAAGGGCAACAGAGGAGCACTGCAGCTGTTAAAGCAGGAGAGACTCTCTTGGCTTTCTCTGAGATTCTCTCCCTATGTTTCCAAATCTGTTTCTCCATGGATCTCTGCCTTTATCCATATGCTCTTCATCTGTTTCTCTTTGTTTCTCTGCTTCTCTGTCTCTTTGTCTCTCTACTGCTTTGTTTCTCTCCATTACTGTTATTATAGCAGTATCTATATATCTCTCTGGGTCTCTTTCCAGCACTGGACCTCCCTATGCCTTTAAGGAAATAAAGGAGCATAGGGCATTGGACCTGAAGCAGTATGTTTTGTTTTTTACCCTCTACTAGATCTTGCTGTCTGCTCTTGTTGATTACGAGACCCTTTATTCTCCTTCTTCTACACTTGAGATCTGACCAAACACAAGAAGGGACAGGTTGCCAAAGGGAGGACTTTGTTTAACTTTTTTGAAGTATTAGAACCTATGGGTCTAAAAAAAGTTTACATTAAGAAAATATTTACCATAAAAGAGGGCATATAAACTCTGTAAAACAATTAAAACAAACAAGACAGAAGTTTCTAGTTTCCCCATTGCTTTCTACCTTTGTCCTCTTTTCTTATCCTTTCTTAATCTTTTATTCTTTTTTCCTTCTTTCTTTCCTTCCTCCCTTCCTTTCTCTTTTCCTTTCTTTCTTCTTCTCTCTCTCCCCACCCAATGAACTTTGACTAACAAACCTCAAGAGTTGCAAAAATCATTCTAAAAAAATACTGTTCTGATGATTATTGACTTGAAAGGGGCATGAAAGCAGGTATAAGCCCCCAACTGAGATTTTAAAGTAGAAAACTGTTGCCTTAGCCAAAACAAGGTAATGAGGATGTGTACTCCACTTCCTCTATCCTATAAAAACTGATCTGGCTTCAGTAAGGAGGTCCCAATGCCCATCAATTGAATAAAGTCTTTAGCTTTTGAGTCACATCATTTCATCTGACAGTCTTTGTCAGTGATTCCCAAATAGCACATGTGTAAAAATACATCTATCCTCCCAGATTTTGGGATTGCTGGCTGTGGCCTTGGATGAACAAAGTCCCAGTGGCCAATCTTCCCTGGTGAAAGTCAGCCTCATACATCTAACTTATGTGTGCTATGAAACGAAAACGTTTGGGAAGCACTGCCTATTCTCCCATATCGCCACCCACACTGCTGGTCTCTCTTGGTTGCCAGGCACTGGTTTAGGTTCTGAGCAGAATACTCCACAGTGTTCTCTACAATGTGTTGTAGAATAGACGGGTCCTGGCAACCTGAGGCAGAGCTGGTGCTACAGAGTACCTGCTTACTGCTATAAAGTTTTACTGTATACAAGTTCTGGAGAAGCTAAGTGAGGCCATGTCTGTTACCAGGAGACATGAGACTCACAGCAGATCTCTCTGGCTTAACATGGGAGACGGCGGTAAGTGCAGTTATATCTGAATTTTTTTAATAGTTAAAAGCTGACTTTATCCAAATAGGGATAAATGTGTTTTCCATAAGAAGTTCTGTTCTAGGTAGAAAAAAATGTGAAGATTTTGGTTAGGTTAAACTGATTTTAAAAGTATAGGAAGAGTTACAGATTTTTTTCTTATTGAGTCTAGTCTTGAGAACAATTTATCAAGAACTCCAAATTTAAAGGCAGTTAGTTAATTAAAAACCTGAAAGATCTAACCCTTTCAGTTTAAACTGGACTCATTAGAAAAAAAATGGAAGGAAAAGGAATCTAAATGTTCATAATGATTTGTGTCTGACATTAAAATAAGGATTCAGTCACTAGAAGATATGTCAAAGTCCATCAGTACCAAATGGATAAAGCCAAAATAACTTTAAAACTATATCATATGAATGAAGACTTGCCATAGGAATAAAGTCGAGTTTGGATGAAAACGTCCATCTTCAGGAAAATGCAAACTAGCTTTTACAAAAAAACTGAAGGATGAAATAAAAGATTAAGCCAACAGAAATAAACATATTGAAAATATTTCAATAAACGGAAATAACTTAGAATGAGTCAGAACTAAGAACACCCAGAACAAGTTCCAAGGAACAAGAAAAGTCAGAGTAAATCTCTGACACTTGGAGGAGATAAAGAAGATGCAGGTATGTTAGAGTGGATGTAATAGACAAATCAGAGCATGTATATTACTTAGATAGCTCTGAATAATCTGATTTATGCTTTTGTAAAAACCTTTGGAGAGGACACAAACAAAATATAGTCAATTATCTGAAAAGAATAAAAGGGACACTTAAAATCATATTAAGCATATAAAATAAATCAAGCATCTTTGGACGAGAACATGCACAGTATGAAAGTTAGCTTCAAAATCTCCAGGACAGAGATTAATTACTGATGTATATCAAGAAAATGAAATAAAACTTTAGGTCTTTTCCATATTTATACATCTTATAGTAGAAGAAGATAACTTTCCTGGTTGATTCCACTTTCAAATGGACCTGCTTATTATTATTATTTTTTAATGTTTTTGTAGAGATGGGATCTTACAATTTTGCCCAGGCTAGTCTTAAACTCCTGGGCTCAAGTGATCTTCCTGCCTCTGCCTCCCAAGTGATGGGATTACGGATGTGAGCCATCACACCTGGCCCTGAACCTACTTTTAATATCCAGGAAAAACAGCCATATCATTGTTGTCCTAAAGTAATTAAAAATTCTCTCTATTCTAGTTTCATTGCTGTTAAATTGTCATACAGGAGTTCAAATTGAAGCTTAATAGAATTAAAACTCTTAGGATGGTGTTTTCTAAATATGTATTATTTAAATGTTGGGGAAGAGTAAATAATTTTAATTTCTAGATAGTACATGTACAATATTCTGTTTTTTAAATAAGTTATAGTGGGAGATTTATAAAGGCAGTTGAACAATCAAAGACATTTGGAACTAACTTTCTGTATATCAAGTGTTGTATTTACTGTAGTTAAAACACAGGTATGAAAACAATGGAATGTTTACATACAAATGACTTTTATAAATGACTATTTCAATTGATTTAAGAAGTCATTTGATGAAAATGATAAAACAGTTAGAGATATAGTGAAAAAAGAAGAGATCCATGGGGAAACACCGTGACAGACTGAGCCAAATGTAGAGCTCAGCTCTTCCTCCCCCAGGGTCATAACATATCACCAGATAAACCTTTGAAAAAAAATGAAATGCAACAAAACAAAAGGAAAATCCAGAAAAGAAAATCGTTAGTTTTCTATATTTCATAATTTCTGTACTCTCCCTCTTCCCAGGTGTCTGTTCACACCTTCTCTTCTCTATCCAAGTGTACATCCTTTCCTTTTCTTCACTCCCAGCTGATGCCCCTGCTTTTCAAAACTTCAGAGAAAATTGGAGAAATCAGAAAGGAATTTCTATCAGATTTCAATACTACCTCAACACACCCAGCTGCTTCTATATCCATGTATTCTACTTTCTGTCTGGTTCCTATTGATGAACTGTTTGTGTTCTAGCAAAGGCTGATCAATCCTCTGCTGTCCTGGATCCATCCCCTCACCGACCTAAAGACTTTGTTTCAGAGTTCACCCTTGGTCTCCTGCTATGTAATTTTGCATACTCTATAGGTCATTATCATGGAACACAAGCATGCTGCCATTACATCCATCTTACAGAAAAAAACTCTTTCTGCCTTCTCTTGACCCCCTCTTTCCCTACAGCTATTGAATCATTTCTTTCTGCCTTCAGCAAAGCACCATTAATGAGTTTTCTATGCTTTCTGTCTCTAAGTTGTCTCCTACTGTTCTCTCTTGCTTCCATTCCAGTGTTGCTGTTGCCTTCATTTTCTCTAGCAAAACTCCTCTCTTAGTGTCACAGATGACTTCCTTATTGCTAAATCCAATGGTCAGTTCTTAATCTTCATCTCACTTGACCTACTATATTAGCAGCCTTTGACACAGCTCCTTCTGCTTTGATATACTTTAATACTTTCTTTTTTTTTCTTTCACCCAAAGCAAGATACCTCCTCCTACCTTGTCTGAAGGAGGGTGGCAAGAGCAGATTAAAGCATCTGTGAGGCAGACTTCTAAAGTTTCTCAAGAAGTGGTAGCCAGTGTGAAAATGCATCACCTCACCTTGCTTCATATTTCCCTTCTCTCAGTTCCCTTTTTTCCTCACCTTTGCTGCCCTCTATTTGTATGTCCCAAATAAAGCCTTAATATTTCCTTTTTTGCCTCAAGCTCTGATTTTTAGAGAATCTAGGCTAAGAAACTCACCAAGGTCTTAAGGTAAAAGGCCCAGTAAACACACTGTTATTTTGCTCAATCACAGAAGGCTCTAGCTGTTCAAAACCGTTTTCTCTTTCTCCTTCTTCCACATGCACATCCACTAAACCCCGGACCCCAAATTGACAGACCATTCCCAAAACAATAACTTCTGGGTATGTGCTGGCCCTCACTGGTGGCCTTTCAGTGTTGAGTTCCATGGTTCTAAATTCTTGACCTCAGAAACTCTCCAAATTATATAAAATGGCAAACTCAACCAGTTATTTATACTTGAAATATATTTTTATTTATAAAGAAATAAATTTTAATATATTAAAGGATAGTCACAGAACAAATGACAAGTATTGTCGTTGTACAGTCATCTAATATGTTTGGATTATAAAGGCACACAAGGATTTTTATGGTAGGGAAGACATTACTATTGTTTTCAACAGAGAAATAGGAGGATTTGGCAGAGGAAGGGAATTAGGAGAAATTTCACCAATAAAACCCAAGAATCTTTGGGTAAGGCAGAGGAGGCTGGATATAACAGGAAGAATTTGCTGGATGCATTGTGGTCTCCTGGCACCATCTGGTGTTGAACCCAAGAAAAAAACAGAAGATGAAGAAAACACTTTCAGAAAGTAATGGAGCCAAGATGAGGCCCACTGAGGGTCTTGTTCAGGTGACATTTGGGATTTCATAACAGAACAAATGGCTGTCAGAGTAGTTGGGAAAGCCCTAGGCTATATCACCTTGAGGCTCCTTCCTTCCCCAACTTTCCAGATGTCCGACTCTAACCTACCTCAGAGATAGCACTTCACCTGTCACCCTCTCTTACCCATGTTTCTCCAACTCGTGCCATTCCCATCTGACTATCCCATCCCCGCACCCAGATCCAGAAACTGGATAACCCAGCCTCCCTAAACAGCAGATGCCATGGTGGAGAGGTGAATGCAATTGGAATTACTGAGCATTTACCTCACATTCTCATTTCCACAGATTTTACCTCATGCCTTAATATTTAATAATATAAAATTAAGTAAAATCTTTCCTTCAAAAAAATTTTAAATGAAATAACATTGCTCTGAACAAAATAGTTCAACATGTCAAAACGGCCTTTTGTCTTATAAAAATGAAAATTTAAAGCCATGCATAATAAAACAAAACAAAAGTACACTAAAAACATTTTATGAAATATGTTTGCATATGTTCTTGTGCTTTTGTGTTTGTATGTGCGCACCTATGCTTTGTGCCCTAGAATGACTGCTGCTAGTCTCACTCTGACTCTGTAGGCTTAATCTTACGTAATAAAACATGCCTCCTGATGTAACAATATG
>NW_012115566.1:829823-831216 GCF_000951035.1 Colobus angolensis palliatus | reverse complement strand
TCCTATCCCATGTACTAGCTGCCAGATACCCTATTTCCCAGGCTGTATTATGTGCCTGACCCTTCATTTGGCTATTCCCTTATACTGGAATGCCTGTCTAATTTACTTCTTTCACTACCGTTTATTCAAGAATTTGTTCGTTCTTTTTTTTTTTAAAATCTTTTCCCTAATTCATCTTTCTCCTTAGGTAGAAAACACAGGAGAGGAAAAAAAAAGACCAAACACATTTTAATATTTAAATTCATAGATCCAGAGCCCAGAATTTTAGTATATTGTTTATTGGGATAAAGGGGTTGGTGGATTCAGTAAATGTCACATGGGCAATTGTCGTAAGATGATAGAAACCATATAAGCTTCTTTGTTGTGCATTTTTAAATGGTGCCTAATACTGTGCAGTTTTCCATGCACCACTCTCTCATATGTACTGTTATGTAGCTGCTGTAGCCAGGAATTAAACCTGTGGTCTGTTTGACATGAGTCCAGATTGTATTAAACTAGGTCATCAGGGCACACACAGGGGGCTGGGTCACGCTGACACTGTGTCATCTCTGGAAATTAAATGGGTAAGCATGTCAGTAGGCAAACGAAATGGCTGCTCCTGCTATGAGAAGCAGACAGCAGGGAGGTGTGTAATATTTGAACATGCATCCAATTAATGATGAATTACAATGGGTGTCCTGGAAAAGTTCCTGTGATACTGATATTATGTAAAAGGAGTTCATCGTATTTGAAATTATCAAAAAATTGCAGAATAATTCAAAATGAATGGGTAATTATCCAAATGTTGTATGAGTTATTGCTTCAACTTGCACATTCTTAATACGTGTGGATTTCTGCCCTCTCCTTGTAGAAGCACTGAGAACCTGAGCTGACATGAGTCATTTGGTCATGATTTCCTAGGGCAGAAGTGGGGGACTCTGCATAGGGAGATCATTGATAGTTCTTCTTTTGAAGGTTGAGTTTGGTTCTGTCTAGGGGATAGGAGAATGAATTAAATGACATTTTAAAAAATGGCTTTTTAACATCTGCCTTTGCCTGAAAGGGATTTTGTATTTAATTCTTTTTGATATTTATGGAGTTGTTATTCATTATAATTAGCTTCAGGATTTTTTTTTATTATTATACTTTAAGTTCTGGGGTATATGTGCAGAACGTGCAGGTTTGCTGCATAGGTATACGCATGCCATGGTGGTTTGCTACACCCATAAAACTGTCATCTACATTAGGTATTTCTTCTAATGGTATCCCTTCCCAACCCCCCACCCCCTGACAGACCCCGGTGTGTGATGTTCCCCTCCCTGTGTCCATGTGTTCTCATTGTTCAATTCCCACTTATGAGTGAGAACATGCAGTGTTTGGTTTTCTGTTCCTGTATTAGTTTGCTGAGAATGAT
>NW_012115566.1:829228-829773 GCF_000951035.1 Colobus angolensis palliatus | reverse complement strand
GGCGAGGTGGCGGGCGCCTGTAGTCCCAGCTACTCGGGAGGCTGAGGCAGGAGAATGGCATAAACCCGGGAGGCGGAGCTAGCAGTGAGCTGAGATCCGGCCAAGGCACTCCAGCCTGGGTGACAGAGCGAGACTCCGTCTCAAAAACAACAACAACAACAACAAAAACAAAAAAACACTGATACCTGTGTCCTGTTTGGATCTGAGCTCTTTTCCTTTTGTCAAGTGTGCATAGTTTGAAAGCAGGCCCCAGATGGAATTCTGTGAACTCTCTGTTTAATTGAAGATGGAAAAGATATCATTAATTACTAACTGCTGGTGAATGACCCTTCTTGTGAATAGCTGAAATAAAAACTCATTTGTTATCAAGTGTTAGAATGAGTGATCAAATATTCAACGTTATTAAATCAAAGGTTAACTTCATGAGCAAATGTAAGATATCATTTAGTAATTCTTTATAATTCACCATACTGTAAAACAGGATTGCCAAGCTTTTTTCCTTCTTTTTTATTTAAATGGCCAGTTAATACATCTTTTGGGCTTTG
>NW_012115566.1:824551-826637 GCF_000951035.1 Colobus angolensis palliatus | reverse complement strand
GTTTGGGTTGGTTCCAACTCTTAGATATTGTAAACGGTGTTGCAATAAACATACGTGTGCATGAGTTTTTATGGTAGAATGATTTATAATTCTTTGGGTATATACCCAGTAATGGGATTGCTGGTCAAATGCTATTTCTGGTTCTAGAGCCTTGGGGAATCACCACACTGTCTTCCACAATGGTTGAACTAATTTACTCTCCCGGCAACAGTGTAAAAACATTCCTGTTTCTCCACATCCTCTCTAGCATCTGTTGTTTCCTGACTTTTTAATGATCACCATTGTTAGAATGGTGATCTCACACCAGTTAGTGGTGTGAGATGGTATCTCATTGTGGTTTTGGTTTGCATTTCTCTAATGACCAGTGATGATGACCTTCTTTTCCTATGTTTGTTGGCCACATAAGTGTCTTCTCTTGAGCAGTGTCTGTTCATATCTTTTGCCCACTTTTTGATGGGGTTGTTTTTTTTTTCTTATAAAGTTTTTTCAGTTCCTTGTAGATTCTGGATATTAGTCCTTGTCAGATGAATGGATTGCAAAAATTTTCTCCCATCCTGTAGGTTGCCTGTTAACTCTGATGACAGTTTCTTTTGCACAGAAGCTCTTCAGTTTAATTAGATCTCATTTGTCAATTTTGGGTTTTGTTGCCATTGCTTTTGGTGTTTTAGTCATGAAGTGTTTGCCTATACCTGTGTCCTGAATGGTATTGCCCAGGTTTTCTTCTAGGGTTTTTATGGTTTTAGGCCTTACATTTAAGTCTTTAATCCATCTTAAGTTAATTTTTGTATAAGGTATAAGAAGGAGTCCAGTTTCAGTTTCCTACATATGGCCAGCCAGTTTTCCTAACACCATTTATTACATGGGGAATCCTTTCCCCATGTTTCTTTTTTTGGTCAGGTTTGTCAAAAATTAGATGGTTGTAGATGTGTAGCATTATTTCTGAGTCCTCTGTTCTGTTCCATTGGTCTATATATCTGTTTTGGTATCAGTACCATGCTGTTTTGGTTACTGTACCCTTGTGGTATAGTTTGAAGTCAGGTAGCATGATGTGTCCAGCTTTGTTCTTTTTGCTTATGATTGTCTTGGCTATATGGGCTCTTTTTTGGTTCCATATGAAATTTAGAGCAGTTTTTTTCTAATTCTGTGAAGAAAATCAGTGGTAGCTTGATGGGGATAGCACTGAATCTATGAATTACTTTGGACAGTATGGCCATTTTCACAATACTGATTCTTCCTATCCTTGAGCATGGAATGTTTTTTCATTGTTTGTATCCTCTCTTACTTCCTTGAGCAGTGGTTTTTAGTTCTTTCTGAAGAGATCCTTCACATCCCTTGTAAGTTTTATTCCTAGGTATTTTATTCTCTTTGTAGCAATTGTGAATGGGAGCTCGCTCATGATTTGGATCTCTGTTTGTCTATTATTGGTATATAGAAATGCCTGTGATTTTGCACATTGATTATGTATCCTGAGACTTTGCTGAAGTTGCTTATCAGCTTAAGGAGATTTTGGGGTGAGACAATGGGGTTTTCTAAATATACAATCATATACAATCATGTCATCTGCAAACAGAGACACTTTGACTTTCCCTCTTCCTAACTGAATATCCTTTACTTCTTTCTCTTACCTGATTGCCCTGGCCAGAACTTTCAAAACTGTGTTGAACAGGAGTTGTCAGAGAGGGCATCCTTGTCTTGTGCTGGTTTTCAAAGGGAATGCTTCCAGTTTTTCCCTTTGTCCTTTTGGTCCATTCAGTATGACATTGGCTGTGGGTTTGTCACAAATAGCTCTTATTATTTTGAGATAGGTTTCATTGATTCCTACCTGATTGAGAGTTTTTAGCATGAAGGGGTGTTGAATTTTATCAAAGACCTTTTCTGCATCTATTGAAATAATCATGTGGTTTTTGTTATTGGTTATGTTTGTATGATGGATTACGTTTATTGATTTGCATATGTTGAACCAGCCTTGCATCCCAGGGATGAAGCCAACTCACTCATGGTGGATAAGCTTTTTGATATGCTGCTGGATTTGGTTTGCCAGTATTTTATTGAGGAATTTTGCATTGATGTTCACCAGGGATATTGG
>NW_012115566.1:813278-816070 GCF_000951035.1 Colobus angolensis palliatus | reverse complement strand
GGTCTCCTGAATACAGCACACTGATGGATCTTGTCTCTTTTTCCAATTTACCAGTCTGTGTCTTTTAATTGGGCCTTTTAGCCCATTTACATTTAAGGTTAATATTGTTATGTGTGAATTTGATCCTGTCATTATGATGTTAACTGGTTATTTTGCCCATTAGCTAATGCAGTTTCTTCATAGTGTCAACGGTCTTTACAATTTGTTATGTTTTTGCAGTGGCTGGTACTGGCTTTTCCTTTCTTTGAGGAGTTCAGGAGTTTTTGCAAGGCAGGCTTGGTGGTGACAAAATCTCTCAGCATTTGCTTGTCTGTAAAGGATTTTATTTCTCCTTTGCTTATGAAGCTTAGTTTGGATGGATATGAAATTCTGGGTGGAAAATTCTTTTCTTTTAGAATGTTGCATATTGGCCCATTTTCTTCTGGCTTGTAGAGTTTCTGCAGAGACATGTGTTGTTAGTCTGATGGGCTTCTTTTTGTGGGTAACCCAACCTCTCTCTCTGGCTGTCCTTAAATTTTTTCCTTCATTTCAACCTTGGTGAATCAGACAATTATGTTTCTTGGGGTTGCTCTTCTCGAGGAGTATCTTTGTGGTGTTTTCTCTATTTTCTGAATTTGAATGTTGGCCTGTCTTGCTAGGATGGGGAAGGTCTCCTGAATAATATCCTGAAGAGTGTTTTCCAACTTAGTTCCACTCTCCCTGTCACTTTCAGGTACACCAATCACACGTACATTTGGTCTTTTCACATATTCCCATATTTCTCGGATACTTTGTTTGTAACTTTCTGTTCTTTTTTCTCTAATCTTGTCTTCATGCTTTATTTCATTAAGTTGATCTTCAATCTCTGATATCCTTTTTTCCACTAGATTGATTTGGCTATTGATTCTTGTGTATGATTCGTGAAGTTCTCGTGGTGTATTTTTCAGCTCCATCAGGTTATTTGTGTTCTTCTCCAAACTGGTTATTCTAGTTGTCAATTCCTCTAACCCTTTTTCAAGGTTCTTAGCTTCCTTGAATTGGGTTAGCTTTAGCTCAGGGGAGTTTGTTATTACCCACCTTCTGAAGCCTACTTCTGTCAATTCCTCAAACTCATTCTCCATCCAGTTTTGTTCTCTTGCTGGCAAGGAGTTGTGATCCCTTGGAGGAGAAGAGGCGTTCTGGATTTTGGAATTTTCAGCCTTTCTGTGCTGGTTTTTCCTCATCTTAGTGGATTTCTATACCTTTGGTTTTTGATGTTGGTGACCTTTGGATGGGGTTTCTGAGTAGATGTCCTTTCTGTTGATGCTGATGCTATTCCTTTCTGTTTGTTAGTTTTCCTTCTAACAGTCAGGGCCCTCTGCTGCAGATCTGCAGGAATTTGCTGGAGGTCCACTCCAGACCTTATTTCCATGGGTAACAACAGTGGAGGCTGCAGAACAGCAGAGATTGCTGCCTGTTCCTTCCTCTGGAAGCTTTGTCCTAGATAGGCACCCTCCAGATGCCAGCTGGAGCTGTCCTGTGTAATGTGTCCATCGACCTCTGCTGGGAGGTGCCTCCCAGTCAGCAGGCATGGGGGTCAGGTACCCACTTGAGGAGACAGTCTGTTGCTTAGCATAGACTGGAACGCTGTGCTGGGAGATCCACTGCTCTCTTCAGAGCTGGCAGGCAGGGACGTTTAAGTCTGCTGAAGCTGCACCCACAGCCTCCTCTTTCCCCAGGTGCTCTGTCCCAGGGAGATGGGAATTTGATCTATAAGCCCCTGACTGGGGCTGATGCCTTTTTTTCAGAGATGCCCTGCCCAGAGAGAAGGAATTTAGAGAGGCAGTCTGCCTACAGGGGCTTTGGTGAAATGCATTGGGCTCTGCCCAGTTCTATCTTCCCTGTGGCATTGTTTACACTGTCAGGGAAAACTGCCTACTCAAGCCTCAGTAATGGCAGATGCCCCTCCCCACACCAGACTAGAGTGTCCCAGGTTGACTTCAGACTGCTGTACTTACTGCAAAAACTTCAAGCCAGTGGTTCTTAGATTGTTGGGCTCCTGGGGGTGGGATTCGCTGAGCAAGACCACTTTGCTCCCCAGCTTCTGTCACCTTTCCAGGGGAGCAGATGGTTCTGTCTCGTTGGTGTTCCAGATGCCACTGGGTTATGAAAATAAACTCCTGCAGCTAGCTTGGTGTCTGCCTAATTGGCAGCCCAGTTTTGTGCTTGCACTGTCAAGGGCCCAGGGCCCTTTGACATACGCACCCAAGGAATCTCCTGGTCTGCGGGTTGTGAAAACCATGGGAAAAACAGTATCTGGGCCTGAGTGCACCATTCCTCATGGCACAATCCCTTATGCCTTCCCTTGGCTAGTGGAGGGAGTTCCTCAACCCCTTGCACCTCCAGGGTGAGATGATGCCGCACCCAGCTTTGGCTCACCCTCTGTGGGCTGCACCCACTCTCTAACAAGTCCCAGTGAGATAAGCCAGGTCCCTCAGTTGGAAATGCAAAAATCTCCTGCCTTCTGCCTTGATCTCACTGAGAGCTGCAGATCAGAGCTGTTCCTATTCGGCCATCTTGGGGAAAGCTCCTCGTTAAAAATTTATATAGTTGGCTGGGTGCAGTGGCTCATGCCTGTAGTCCTAGCATTTTGATAGGCCGAAATGGTAGGATCCCCTGAAGTCAGGAGCTCGAGACCAGCCTGTCCAACTTGGTGAAACCCTGTCTCTACTAAACATTAAAAAAAAAAACAAGATTAGCCAGGTGTGGTGGCACGCGCCTGTAGTCCCAGCTACTTGGGAGGCTGAGGCGGAAGAATCGCTTGACCGCAGGGT
>NW_012115566.1:809713-812337 GCF_000951035.1 Colobus angolensis palliatus | reverse complement strand
CTCAGATAATTTGCCTGCCTCGGCCTCCCAAAGTGCTAGGATTACAGGCATGAACCACCTCGCCCGGCCAAGTATGTTGTAAAATTTAAAAAGTGCAACAGGATAATAGAGGGAGAGAGATTACTTGTGGTAATATTAAACAAAAGAACAAACACTAAAATGAGTAATTGTACAGGTGAGTAACGGTTCATGCTAGTACAGCTTTCAAGAGAACTTTGCCAATCAGGACTATCATAGATGAATCCAGCTTATAGGCTGGAAGGTAGACTAGATGACTAAACATGAGGTGTGCTGCATAATGCTTGCATAAGAATATCTTTGTTGAGAAATTGAGTTTTATGTGAATATGAGGAATACATCTTCCCCTGTACTCTGGGAATGGGGAACCACAGAAATCAAAGCAAGAATCATATACTATAATTGAGTGACAATCATTAGATCACAGTTGAGTCAAAATCATTACATAATAGTGGACTTGTTATTATTGGCTTGTCTATGCAAAAGTGCATGTTTTCATAAAACAACTAAAAACATATTGGTCACATGTTGAAAGCAGAACCTGCTTGATTATTGCAAGCAAACTTAGTTGAGTATTAATGACTAGTGACTATCCATACAATATATGACTGGAAAAGATCTGTATATTTGCCTTCAAGGCTACTCAATCTGATATGATTATTACTGAGAAAATCAATAGTTTATTAATCATAACTGACATTTACTGAGTCCTTACTGTCTGCCTTCTAATTATCTACTAAAGTACACTGAATTTTTGAGGTTGTCCTCATTTTAGAAATGTTTCCATTTTAGAAACTGAGGCTCAGAGTTATTAAATCATTTACCCAGAGTTATTCAGCTGGTAAATAAATGGTGGAGATAGGATGTAGACTCTGGTGTCTCCAAGTTCAAATAATATTTTTTACTGCCACACCAAAGTATCTGTACTTCTGGAAATGACACCTTCAACTCCGCTATCACCATTAAAAGCAAATGTGTCACACTTCTATAACTTAGAAGAGAAAATAAATCATGTTCTTCACATATTATAAAGACAAAACACGGATTGACTTATTTTTCTTATATTTTCAGATATTTGTTTTTCCATTTGTATATAAATACCAGTGGATAAATAAAGACTACGTAAGAATTTTTATTGGATACAATTGAAAGTAATAAGCATGTAAGAGATCAAAATGTGAAGAATACTATGACTAAAAAAGTAGATCACAAATATGTTAATTGATTTTTATTGATCATGTATTACCAGGTGCTTTATTTATATTTTCATAGATTAATCAACATAATAGTCAAGCTCTTTTTTTTTTTTTAACTCTGAAGTAAACTTGAGTCCAAAAATCCAATGAAATTTACACAAACTCAAAAAGGAAGTTGTAGAGTTAAAATCCGAATTCTCTAGTCTAATCTCTCCACTATTCCCCACAAAGCAAATGCAAGCTTTTTATTGTGATAAATGAGAAACACATTTTAGAACTAGTTGTTTTTAGGAATTGTTAGAATATTCATGGGAAGAGATATAATGTAGAAGCACCGGGAAAATGACTGTAAAACACATCACACAAATGAGAAGAAAAGAAGAAATAAAAGGTGGAAAAGAAAGGAAGAGAAGGAAAAAAGCAAGAAAGGAAGGAAGGCTAAAGAAAAGCACAGGGAGGGAGAGTGAGAAACAGAAATGATGTGACTCATGGTGATTTAAAAGGTATGAGGAAATATTGCCTTACATGGGCTCAAAAGAAGTCTGGAAAGAGATTGGAGAGGATAGACAGTTCTGAGGCCAAGTGAAATACAGTAATGCAGATGGAGAATATTACATCTCTTCCTTTATAGACTGCTAAAATTCTTGAGTGAAGAATTACACAAGATGACCTTTAAAGTTTCTTTGTAAGAAAAGTTGAGCGCTGTGTACTCCGTTTCATTTTTTATGTGAAGTCTCTGTGAAATAATCTTTGCAGTGCTCCTTTCACGTTATTATTCCTCAGTGTATAGATGAGGGGATTGAGGGTCGGAGTCACAACTGTATAGAAGAGGGAGATGAACTTCCTATGAGCATGGGCATAAGAACTGTTGGGCTGGATGTAGACAGCTGTGATGGTCCCATAGAAGAGGGACACTACTATCAAGTGGGATCCACATGTCCCTAGGGCTTTGCACCAGGCCTGGACTGACTTGATCCTTATGACCACCTTGGCAATATGTCCATAGGACAGCAATATTAGCATTAAGGGCAAGAGGAGTAAGACCAATGAAGCAACAAAGAGCTGAACCTCATTGTCATGGATGTCCACACATGCAAGCTTAATCATGGAGGGTACCTCACAGAAGAAATGATGGAGCAACTGGTGTCCACAGCGAGGCAGCCAGAGCGTGACAGTTCCCTGGATGAGAGTGTTTCCCACTCCACTCAGCCACGCAACCCCTGCCAGAGCCTGGCACAGCCGAGGGTTCATTACAGCTGTATAGTGGAGAGGTTTGCAAACTGCAGCATAGCGATCAAAAGCCATTACAGCCAGGAGGACGCACTCAGTGGAGCCCAATGCCAGGGAGACGTAGAGCTGGATGACACAACCCAGGAATGTGATTGTTTTGGCAGGTCCTTTTAGGTTCCA
>NW_012115566.1:803733-808758 GCF_000951035.1 Colobus angolensis palliatus | reverse complement strand
GAGGCCTCTTTAGTAAGACAAAGAAGCTGCCTCCATGGACATCAAACCAACATAGAATGTTTATCTTCTAGAAGACTAAAAGATCAAAATTTTTAATTGGCTTTTTAAAAGTCTAAACAGTTATAAATGCAGAAGTTTAAAATATATTCACTGATACAAAGTATATACCCAAAGTTCTTGACTTTACCTCATAGTTAGGACAAATAGGCACTTTCCACATGGCATCAGCAAAAATTACTCCAGCCTAAAATTCTTCCCCTATAATAATTGTATATCCTGAAATTGCATTAATATTTGTTCTGAAAATTAATCATGAAAGTAAAATATATAAGGTAATTTTCACTGATTTTTTAAATATTTATTTCACTTATGTAAAAATTGTACTTAAGCAGAACTCAATGGAAATGAAATGAAGTCACAGGAAAAGTCAGAGGAGGCATCTGGGTACCCCATAAGAGGATGAAGACACTGAGTGATCCCTCAAAATAGGGTGAGGAGAGCACAATAGTAAAAAGAGAACATGAAAGGACCCCTAAGGAACAAACCAGTTTATATATATGCGGTATGTGATATATTCAATATAACATAAACTAAATATATATAGTTCTAATAAATTCACTCACAGTTATACACATATATACCCATAAAGACATACATACATGCATAAGTCTTCTGATCTTCTCATTTATGTTAATTCCCACCCATTTAGCTACACTAAATTGTACTCATTTTACTTCTATCAAAGGGATGAAATAAAGCCAGACACATGTCACTCTTGTTCTAATCTCTTTAATGCAGCCTGCTCATTGCCGATTTACCCATCCCAATCAAAGGAGACTTTTCCTGTGTTTTCAACACACACTCACACACAATACCTCCGAAGAAATGCGATGAGAGATCAATTCACAGTCATGAACCAGCTCCTTATTTGTAAGAATATATTTGTTTCAGGCTTGTAGAAGAATTTTGTTTTACCATGATGCGAAATTTAACATGTGCACTATATCACTTCCCCTCACCCAGATGAACGTCACTTTAAACCAGTTTGCCATTAAAAGTTAAGAATCATGGGCATGGTATAGAAATAAAATCAAAGCATAAAAAGAAGTAAATATGTTACAAGACAAAGTTTTCCACATTTTTTTTGCACTAATAATCGTATTTTAATACAAAAAGGAAGTTTAAGCCACAGAGTTCAAACCATTATTACCTTCAAGTGACAAATCAGTGCCTAAGGCTCATGTATTGGTTGTCGGGGCTGTTATTTGAGATTCGAGATGGCTGAAGATCAGCAAATCAGGAGACACTGGCAAGGACACAGGACACTGAATCCAAAAAGGTCCCAGGGACACAGTTCTCCCAACGTGGCAATTAATATCAGGCTCTGTATTATCCAAAGATGAACTGTCCCAGGAGATTATTCTGAAAGAAATACTTTTGACTCTCTGATCTTTCAGTATTGTTTAAATCTGGGCAAAACTGCAAAGATATTTAACTTCTGCCCTCATAGCCTCCCAACATTTAATTTTCTCATTTCTGCTATTAAGTTTCTATCAAAAATCTAGTATTTTATATATGCAAGTACATATAATTAATTTATCATGTTGACTCATAACTTTAAATTCTCTTCTTAATAACTTTAAATTTTGGGGCACCTTGCCTTTTACCTCACCTCTACTGAGACAAAAATGGCAGGTCTGGAGCCTTCCAACAGGGCCTTTTCCTTCATATCTAATAGGCACTTGACTGTTGCTGGAGATAGATATATAAATGTTTTGAATGGTGCCCTTAAACACCTCTGGTCTTTCTCAACTTCAAATGGGCTTTCTTCTGCCCAGAGGTCATTCTGTGTGTATCTTGTGGTTTGTCTCTTGCATCGCAATAGCAAATTTTCAACAAATTCTTAAATCCTCCAACCCAGTGTCCCACAGCTTGGACTTCCAAGACAAAACAGAGGGCCCAGGGGGAAATTCCATTAACTTCCTGTCTGTCACCTATAAATCTATACACATTCATATGCTTCCTTTATGATTTTTTTCAGTTCTCAATAGAGGAAGTGAAACTCTATTTGTCTAAGGCAAATTCTATAAATATTTTAGGGTCCAAGAAAAATCTCATGCATATTCAAGTACGAGCAGGTGATATGAATGACTGAGTGGATCAGGTATAAGAAAAACAATTGCAGAAATGCAATGATGAACATCAACAAACATTTAGCTAAGGTCTATATGCAGTAATAAAAGAGTGGTGCACATTTTGCTGCACATGCCACATCTGAAGAAAAAACAACTGCTGAGCTCTAGTTGATCAATTTTCTATGCATTGAGCCCCATGATTGCAAAGTATTCTGAATCTTCAATAGAATCTAGATTTTTATGAAAGCTTTCATTTTAAAAAATAGTCTATATAAAATAGTTCATGAAGGTGCAGCTTAATCAATTATTACAAAGTGAACACATCTTGATCAAGGAAAGAACGTAAGAAACATTCCAGAATGACTCTCAATTTCATTTCCATATACTACTTATACCTGCCCGTTGTAACCATTATTATGATTCTTTGAACTACATATAAACAAAATCATATAGCATTATTTCTTTTGTTTTCTTTTGTTTCTGCTTTTATTTATTCAATGTTATCTTTGTGAGATTCACTTATGTGGTTGCATGTAACAGTACAGCACAATTTTTTTACTGCATTGTATTTCATTGTATGAATATTCCACAACTCTCTTACCCAGTATAGTACTAATAGGCTAGACATTCAGGTGTTTATGATTTTTGTCTTTTTTGAATATTGCTGTTGCAAATATTTTAGTACATGTATTTGGTAAGAAATGTAAGCATTTTGTCAGGGACTATACTGTGGAGAAATTGCTTAGGTTTGAGGTATGCATATATTCAGCTTTGGTAGATACCACTAATTCTGGAAGTTGGTTGCACAAACTTAAACTCCACAGTATGGTGAGAATTACAGTTGTGCCAAATCTATGCTAACAGTGTTTTCTGCCCTTTTAATTTTAGCCATTCTGGTAGTATGTCATGAATATATCATTATGATTTTAATTTGTACTCACCTACTAACTAATGAAGTTGACCAGTTTTTCTTATATTTATAGTCATTGAGACATCTTATGTGTAATATCCATTCAAGTCCTCAGCTTTTTCCAAATTCATTTGTAGGAAATCTTTGTATATACCAGAGGTTAACAAAATAAAAGACAAGGTTCAAATACTATTTTAGTCAAGTACAACTTTGGCAACAAAACAACATTTTAAAATTGCATAATAGTCCCATGAATTAACATAGATTTGAAAATATTACAAATTAATTCAATTATTTAAATTATTCTACACACTGCTGAAAGTAAATTTATTCAAGAAAAAAATGAATAAATTCATTTTTTCATTGTGTTAGCAAAATAACACAATAAATAACATTTTATAATCAGATAATCAGATAAAAAATCAAGTATTTGATAAATCTCAAAATACACAAAAATAATAAAAATAACTTAGTAAGCTATAAATAGAATGATAGATCCTAATCTGTTAAACAGGATCTGAAAACCCTTTCAGCAAGCATTATGAATATGTTGAACATTTTCTCTTTGAAACTGAGGAAAAGACAAGGACACCTTCTATTTCCATTTCCATTCAAACTACTTTGTTCTAGAGACTTTAGCCAGTATGATAGGATAAGACAAGCAACAGGCAAGATTGGAGTAGAAGAAATAAAATTTCATTATTATATGTATGATTATATCTGTTGAAAATTCAAAGTGATTACAACTATTCATAGATGATTCAAAATTGTATGGATATTAATTATATCTTTGATCCCTATATTCAGTGCTAACTCAATCAAAATTCAAAGACTATTTGTAAAATTTTCTAAGATTATTCTAAAATGTATATAGAATACCAAGTACCATTAATTCTGAGACACTCTTGAAGAAAAAATTGTCAACAAAAAAGAGTCAAACTCCATTAAATATTTAAAGGGTTTTATTCTGAGCCAAATGTGAGTAATCAAGGGCCTGAGGCGCAGGCTCAAGACATCCTGAGAACAAGTGCTCAAGGTGATTGAGTTACAACTTGGTTTTACACATTTTAGGAGCACATAAAAAATCAATCAGTACATGTGGGGTCTATGTTGGTTCAGTCAGGAAAGGTGGAAAAACTCAAAGTGGGGCCTTCCAGGTCAAAGGTAGATTCAAAGATTTTCTTACTGTCAATGGTTGAGAAAATTATTACTATTTAAATACCTAGAATCAATAAAAAGGAGTGTCTGGATTAAAATAAGGGATTATAGAGAACAAGGTTCTTATTATGTAGATGAAGTCTCATAGGTAGTCACCCTTATAAGCAATAGGTGGGCAATGTTTTGTATTCAGACATTTAAAAGGTACTGGACTCTTAGCTAAACTCTTCAGGATCAGAAAAAGACCTGGAAAGGAAAGGCAATTCTCTACAGAATGTAAATTTTCCCCGCAAGAAGCAGTTTTGCACAGACATACTCTCCTCCCTTTGGAATTCAGGCACAACTTGCCAGCATTATTAACTTTAAAACAGAGATCTTAAGACTGACAAAACAGACTCTTTATAGCAATAACATACCAAATTGCAACCTGACTGTAGTATAGCATCACATGATAGATAGCAGGTCCTGAAAGAAATCAAAGTATTTTACCCCAAAATAGATTTCTTTGACACGTTTTAGAATGCCTTTGCAAAGCTGTTGAAGTGTCATCGTTGTCTGGGGTAAATACCCAGGGTTCATTGTCTCGCACTAAGAAGATTAAAGACACGGACACATGTGGGTGAGTTAAGGATCAGAGAGTTTAACAGGCAGAAGAAAGGAGAGAGGCGAGCAGCTCTTTCTCTCTCTCTCTGTCTTATGAGAAAGAGGCTTTGGAAAGGGGAAAAACTGGCTTGTGGCAGACTACAGCATATTTTATAGGCAAGCTTGAGGTGGAGCTGATGTCTGATTTACATAGGGCCCACAGACTGGTTCTATCAGGTG
>NW_012115566.1:801247-802333 GCF_000951035.1 Colobus angolensis palliatus | reverse complement strand
GCACCTGGCCACATGTGTCTTTATGGTAAAATGATTTCTATTCTTCTGGGTATATACCCAGTAATGGGATTGCTGGGTTGAATGGTAGTTTTGCTTTTAGCTGTTTGAGGAATAGCCATACTGTTTTCCACACTGGCTTAACTAATTTATACTCCCACCAACAGTGTATAAGTGTTCCCTTTTCTCTGCAACCTTGCCAGCATCTGTAATTTTTTGACATTTTAATAATAGCCATTCTGACTGGTATGAGATGGTATCTCATTCTGGATTTGATTTGCATTTCTCTGATGACCAGTGATATTGAGTTTTTTTGTTTTTTTCATATGCTTATTGGCCACATGTATGTGTTCTCTAGAAGAGTGTCTGTTCGTGTCCTTCACCCACTTTTTAATGGGGTTGTTTTTCTCTCGTAAATTTGTTTAAGTTCCTTATAGAAGCTGGATATTAGCTAGTTATCCCAGCATGTTTGATGGAATAGGGAGTCTTTTCCCCTTTGTTTTTGTCAGCTTTGTTGAAGATCAACTGGTCATAGGTGTGCATTCTTATTTCTGGTCTCTCTATTCTGTTCCATTGGTCTATGTGCCTGTTTTCGTACCAGTACAATACTGTTTGGTTACTGTAGTCCTGTAGTGTAGTTTAAAGTTGGGTGATACATCTAGCTTAGTTCTTTTTGCTTTGGATTGCCTTGGCTATTCGGGCTCTGTTTTGGTTCCATATGAAATTTAAAAGAGATTTTCCTAGTTCTGCAAAGAATGTCATTGGTATTTTGATAGGAATAGCATTGAATATGTAAATTGCTTTGGGTAGTATGGCCATTTTAATAATATTGATTCTTCCTATCCACAAGCATGGGATGTTATTCCATTTGTTTGTGTCTTCTCTGATTTCTTTAAGCAGTGTTTTGTAATTCTCATTGTAGAGATCTTTCACCCACCTGGTTAGCTGTATCCCTGAGTATTCTATCCTTTTTGTGGCAATTGTAATTCCCAAATTAGAAAGGGATTGCTGTTCTAATTTGGCTCTTGGCTTGGCTGTTGCTGTATAGTAATGCTAGTGATTTTTGTATATGGATTTGTATTCTGAAAC
>NW_012115566.1:792058-794002 GCF_000951035.1 Colobus angolensis palliatus | reverse complement strand
GGTTTTCCTCTAGGGTTTTTATGTTTTTAGGCCTTACATTTAAGTCTTTAATTCATCTTGAGTTAGTTTTTGTATAAGGTGTAAGGAAGGGGTCCAGTTTCAGCTTTTTTGCGTATGGGCAACCAGTTTTTTCAATACCATTTATTAAACAGGGGATCCTTTCCCCATTTCTTGTTTTTGTCAGGTTTGTCAAAGATCAGATGGTAGTAGATGTGTGGCATTATTTTTGAGGCCTCTGTTTTGTTCCATTAGTCTATATATCTGTTTTGGTACCAGTACCATGCTGTTTTGGCTCCTGTACCCTTGCAGTACAGTTTGAAGTCAGGTAGTGTGATGCCTCCAGCTTTGTTCTTTTTGCTTAGGATTGTCCTGGCTATATGGGCTCTTTTTTCATTCCATATGAAATTTAAAGTAGGTTTTTCTAATTCTGTGAAGAAAGTCAGTGGTAGCTTGATGGGGATAGCATTGAATCTATAAATTACTTTGGGCAGTATGGCCCTTTTCACTATATTGATTCTTTCTATCCATAATCATGGAATGTTTTTCCATTTGTTTGTGTCTTCTGTTATTTCCTTGAGAAGTGGTTTGTAGTTGCGCTTGAAGAGAGGTCCTTCACATCCCTTGTAAGTTGTATTCCTAGGTATTTTATTCTCTTTGTAGCAATTGTGAATGAGAGTTCATTCATGATTTGGCTTTGTGTTTATCTATTATTGGAGTATAGAAATGCCTGTGATTTTTGCATGTTGATTATGTATCCTGAGACCTTGCTGAAGTTGCTTATCAGCTTAAAGAGATTTTGGGCTGAGGTGACGGGGTTTTCTAAATATACAATCATATACAATCGTGTCATCTGCAAAAAGATACAATTTGACTTCCTCTTTTCCTAATTGAATATACTTTATTTCTTTCTCCTGGCTGATTGCCCTGGCCAGAACTTCCAATACTATGTTGAACAGGAGTTGTGAGAGAGGGCATCCTTGTCTCGTGCCGGTTTTCAAAGGGAATGTTTCCAGCTTTTGCCCATTCAGTATGATATTAGCTGTGGGTTTGTCATAAATACCTCTTACTATTTTTAGATATGTTCCATCAATACCTAGTTTATTGAGTGTTTTTAGAATCAAGAGAAGTTGAATTTTATCGAAAGCCTTTTCTGCAGCTATTGAATGCTCTGTTCCTCCCCTGTCCCTAGACAAAACCTTCTATTCCACTTTTTCAAGGCCAGTGCTCTGGCCAAGAGTGGTAGCTTTTTCTTTCCTTTGCTTGCCTCTCCCAGTGTTGGACCTCTGTTTACAAGTGATCTAGGGCAAGGGTGATAACAGTTCCAGTATTCTTGGCTTAACATGCTTGGCGTAGGGTATCCACCTTATGTGTGGAGTGCAGGAAGGTAGCCCCAATCTTTTATTTAGATCTCTGGGAATGTAGCCTTGATAACTCAGAAGTGAAAGTGATAAGAAATGCTGCCATTCTGCCCCTCCCAGAGAGCTCCATGACTGGGAGCTGAGGGGAAAGGGATCCTTTTCTTCTTGGCCACACCTGTGCGGAGTGGAGCTTCCATCACACTGAACTGGGTAGGAAAGCAGGCTGCGGCTCAAGCGCCTTAGACTCTTGCTCTTCTTACTAGATTTAATAGATTATCTTGAATAAGTATTACTTCATTTGTTGTTTTCTCTTAGGACAACTTTCAGAGACTTGGAATTAAAAAAATTCTATCAGTCATGGTTGTTTTACAGAGCAATAGCCACACCACCATTATGGAAGTGCCATTATAATTTATGAACATTTCTTTAAAAATCACAACCGATTAAAAGTATTTATAAATCAGAATGTGAACATGTTATTATTTTTCAGATATTATCAAAACAAAATTTGAGAAAAAGTATATACCATAAATTTTAATAGAAAATTCAGTGATGGATAAACCACGTGGTTCGATGGGACCCAAAT
>NW_012115566.1:787350-790643 GCF_000951035.1 Colobus angolensis palliatus | reverse complement strand
ATAATAATATTTTGAACTAAATTTCAGTAATTTCGCTTCTAGGAATTTATTCTGCATGCATCCTGAAATATTTGCGAAACATTATTTTAATGTGAAAAGTTGGAAACAGCACACATGATCATCAAGAAGGAGCTAGTTAAATGAATATTATATACATTTAACATAATTGCACAAGTTTGCATATATTGATATAGAAACAGGGTCAAGATATATTGGTAATTAAAAGTGGCAGAGCATTGAATATATTGCATTTCATTTGTATGATATAATGCAGCATAATTTGTCTTATAGTGGTATTATTGGTTTTTGCAGGGTGATGTGCCTCATGATAGAAGAGTTACATATTTAATTTTCACTTTATACTATAATAGACATATTCTCTATATATGTAACAAAATTTGAATTATTCAAAATAACTTAAAATTTGAAAATAAACAATTTATTTTTATTCTCTTAGGTTTGACAAACAACATAGTAAAGGAAATATCTTTTTATATAATTCCCAAAGCATTAATGTGATTAAAGGATGTATGTTTTATCATATACAGTGTCTACCATTGTCTGAGGTACTTTAATTCTACAACTTAGAGCTTTCCGGTTGTGCAGTTTCTGACTGCACAATATTATAATCACAAAATTAAAATTAATACCAAATGATTTTCTTATAATAGGTCAAACAATTTAGTGAGTTAAAAATAGATGTGCTTTAAAAAAGTAAAATAAAAAATGATTTTTGAAAAATATGCAGTTTGATTTTAGATTCCTGTCTTAGTCAAATAAAAAAAACCTATTAGAGTCTCTACTAGACTGATGCACTCTGTGGCTTAGTTTGTGTAAGTTCTACTACTACCTATTTACTGCTGAACTCACTTTCTCACTAATGGTTTGCTCATAAATTTTTCTTCTAACAACAAAGTATCAGTTCAAATAAAAAGATTAGAAGTTTTCTTTTCTCAAATGTTTGGTTATTCTTGAAAGCAGACAATTATTTACTATAAACTACTTTCAAGGGCTTTGATTTCCTATATTGTTACTACATTTCTCCTCAGCTCCCAAGTTAATACTAAGATACAACTTGACATTTATTCTTCTGAAGCCTCATTTGCCTTATGGCTTTTATATTCTAAAGGTGTGAGAAAGGAAAAATGGAAGCATACATTGAGGTTAGATTGTGCTTCTATCTGTTGTTATCCCTGTTTCAGGCAGTTCATTCCTACTTTCTGAGAAATTGATGAGTTGTTGTGTTTGCCCTTGCCATCTATCCTGGATAACTGGGGAAAATTCTCAAGGATTCTGAATAACAGACTCATATTTGAGGTTTAAAGTCAAAGGAGGAGCAAGGGAGATTTTCATGTAAGCAGTTATTTACCAGAGGGAAGGGCAAGGCCCAAGGGATCTCATTATGAAGTGAATGGAATTACTGGCATGGATGATCTCACTTTCTTCCTATCCCAAAATATTCTGTCACTTTAGATTTTAACTTCTCCCAATGCTATTTGAAGCAATTAAAAAGTTTCAGATAAATTTCATAGTAGTTCATAGAGCAAAATTACTTTTAGAGTTTTTTCTCTTCAAGGAAATAGACAATAAGATCATTAACTGTTCAGAATGAAAGTGAACTAGCTAAAACTCAACCCATGTCTTTCATTTTCAGACACTAGGAATTCATCAAAGCAACCAGATCACCAGGGACTAGCAACAGTATCTAATAACCCCCTTCTTCAGTGATGATTAGCTAGTTAAGTGCCTGGAATGTCTCTCTAGACAAGACTTGAGGGGAAAAGCTTGAATATTATGTTGCTTCATTGTCAGATCTATTTTTAAAGGGATTATTCTACCTCTCAGATGAGAAGATCTGGATCTGCAAACTGGCTTAATATGGAAACTGGGTAAAAAGCTATGAATTCCTATTATATTGTTTCAAGTTATGTTTCTGTCTCCACACCTAGAATTTTTTTCTGCTAATATACTCCAGCTAACATCTTAGTAGGTATCTTAGTTCATTTGTGTTGCTATAACAAAATACCATAAATTGGGTAGCTAATAAACAAAAGAAATTTACTTCTCATAGTTCTAGAATTTAGGAAGTCTGACATTAAGGTTCTGGTAGATTGGTGTCTGTTGAAGGCCCCTTTATGGTTCACAGATGGTGTCTTCTCACTGTGTCTTCACATGGTGGAAGAGACAAAGCAGCTTTCTGAGGCCTCTTCTATAAAGGCATGAATTCCATTCGAGAAGGCTGTGCCCTCATGATTTAATCACCTCCCAAAGAGCCTACCTGCTAACACCATCACACGGGTTTTAACATATTTTGGGGGAGACAAACATTCACAATACAGCAGTAGGTTACCCAAATATTGTATTTTTAAGTACCGTTTGATAAATTATGTATCACTACAGGCCCTTTAGGTCAAAATACCATAGTCAATGTGACTTACTTGTAGTAACTACTTCCACTTTGTCTGCGATGGTGTCACTTCCTGGCATTTAATTTTCCAGAATTATCCTTTTTCTCAAGACCATATGATCCTATTTCACTGTTTCATTCCTCACCATCTCTGCACCAAAGAATTCAGATACTGCAGAGCATTTTAAGACCACTGATGCCCTCCTCACTGATCCATTTCTTAATGCTGTAGTGAAGAAAATGTCCTCCAATCTTATAGCACAAGGTCTTATGCACAGAGGGCGGATGTGCATACTGTATTAGATTCCAAACTCCCTATCTTTCTGGGACTACTGATTCCTTATTTTACAAGGAAATTCTAGCTTTTCACCCTCGTTAACTATAGGCTATCTCTGAGTTCAAGCTTCAGTGAGCTAATGCAAAAGATCAATAACACTTTCAGGAGCTTGAGCCAATGCTTGTATCCTGTGCTCTGGGTGATAGCATTCACGTCATTCAATTCAGTTCATTCAAGCTTTATGTTTCATATTCCTTGACATCCACCCCCAAACATACTCTCAAAGTTCTCATATACATCATAAGAAACTGCATATCTTTTTATATTAATAGACCATGTTATTATGGAGCAGTATTTGCGTTTAAACATATCTCTTTGTTGTTATAATTTTCCCTGATGATTGGTGAAGTTGAGCACATTTTCATGTGTTGGCCATGTGGATATCCTCTTTTGTGAAGTGATTGTTCTATCATGTTGTTTGTGTTTTTTCTCATTGGTTTGTAGAAATTCTTTTTATATTCTGAATAATTCCAAAAAAACACACCAAGAGCAGAAAAATTTCAGTTGATTGAGATAAAGAAAAGACAAGAATAGCTCTCATACAAATTT
>NW_012115566.1:785181-786280 GCF_000951035.1 Colobus angolensis palliatus | reverse complement strand
TGATTTATTGGCATTCACATATTTTACTTTAATATATATCAGATATTACACTCACTTTTTTCCACATTTATATTACTTTTGTTTTCAACAGCCTATAGTCTTCAAGCAAATTTATATACATACACATAAACAGATCTTATATATATTTATCCACATATTAAAACTTGTGTTTTTCATTCATTCTGTATGTTAAGATTTCCCTTTAGCTTGAAAGACTCCTTTATAGTTTCCTGTAGTGCTATTCTTCTGAAGATAAATTGTTTTAGCTTTTTAAAAAGCTGAAAATGTATTTTGCATTCATTTTGAAAAGTATTTTCACTGTATATTAGATCCTAGGTTGACAACTTGCCCAGCACCTTAATGATGACATTTTATTTTCTGACTTTCATTGTCAGCCGGTATTGTCGTCACTGTTATCCTGTAGTCGGTATTTCCTTTTTCTCTTGTTTCTTTTAAGATTTTCTGTTTAACTTTTGTTTTCATCGTTTTGGTAAAGGGTGATTGTGTGATTTTCTTATTTATTTTGCTTTGGGCTTGCTGAACTTCTTGGATTTATGGTGGTGTCATTAATTAGTTTTGGAAAATTCCCAACCATTATCTCTTAAGATTTTTTTTTTCTGTTTATTTTGTTTTCTTCTACTCTGGAGCTCCAAGTACTCATGTGTCAGAGGACTTGATAATATCCTACATAACTTGGATACTTTTTCTTTTTTCTCTTTGGGTTAAAGTTTGGATAATTTTGGTTAAACTGCATTTCAGTTCATGAATTCTTTCCCCTACTGAGTCCAGCCTATTGTTAAGCCCACTAAATTAATTATTTATTTCTTATATTATTTCTGGTATGTTATTTTTTATATCTAACATTTCCATTTAGTTCTTCTGTACAATGCTAATCTCTTTGTTGAGATCTCCCGTTTGTTCATAAATCTTATATGCTTTTATCAGCGAAATGTTAAAACATATTTAAAACATTCTTGTCTGATGATTCTAATATCTGAACCATATCTGAGTATACTTCACTTGAATATTTCCTCTTTTTAGCTTCGAATGATTCCTGTTTCTTTCTTTTTCTTTCTTGTTCTTCTTTTTTTTTTTTTTT
>NW_012115566.1:781206-783947 GCF_000951035.1 Colobus angolensis palliatus | reverse complement strand
GATGCAGTTTCTGATGAGGTCCTTCTCCTTGACTTGCAGACAGCTGCCTTTTCACTAGCTGTTCCCTCACGTGGTAGGGAAACAGTGTGCTCTTCTTTTTATGGTCCCTCTTCCTTTTATGAGGTCACTAATCCCCTTATAGAGCCCCACCCTCATGACCGGATTTAAACCTAATTACTTTCCAAAGGCCCAATCTCCAAATACCATCACATTGAGGGTTAGGGCTTCAACATATGAATTTTTGGGGAACACAGACAGTCCATAGCATTCTGTCTTTTGTCTCCCAAATTAATGTACTTCTTATATGCAAAAAAAATTGATCTTATTTCAGTAGCCCCCAAAGTCTTATTCCAAGATCAACTCTAAAATTAGAAGTCCAATCTCATCTAAATATCAACTAAATCAGATATAGATGAGGCTCAAGACATGATTGATTCTGAGGGAAAATTCATCCCCAGTTATAAGTCCGTGAAACTAGATAAATTACGCACTTCCAAAATACAATGGTAGGTTAGACATAGAATAGGCATTCTCATTCCAACAACTGGAAAAAAGAAAGGAGTGGCAGGTTCCAAGCAAATCTAAAGCCTTGTAATGCAACTACCATTTGATCTTAAAGCTCAAGGATAATCTTCTTTAGTTTCATACTTTGCCTTCTGGGTCTACTGGGATGACAGTCCCACTTTCTGGACAAACTGGGATAGTAGATAGTCGGACCTCTGTAGCTCTGCAGGAAAGGGGTCATGTCCCGGTGACTCTGCATTGTACCCAAAAGGCTCTGGCAGCTACTCTGACACCAACTGCCCTTTGAAACTGAGATGATAGCCCCAACCTTTAAAACTGAGGAGGCAGCCCTGATAATCTCTAAAACACCTTTAGGGTCTTTTCTTCCCTTGTTTTGAAGAGTAATATCACACATTCACATCTGAATAGCTCTATGGTCTAGTCCCACAGAATCTAAGAAGTCTGACAGACTTCCTTCATTTTATCCCATTCCCATATCCTTCAATTCAGACTGACAGTGTTTCTGCTTATATAATCCCATAATCTCTTTATTGAGTGATGGGCCAGTCACACCTTTGGTGTTTTTTTTTTCTCAACATGCTTTCTCATCTTTTGCAGTGTGGATAGGCTGAGAACTTTCCAATTTTTTAAGTTCCAGCTCCTTTTTGTTTAACAATTCCTTTTTTGATTCATTTATCTCTCTCTCTTTTCTTGCATTTTAGTAGAAGCAGTCAGGATGAACAAAGTAACTCCTTCAACACTTTGATTAGAAATGTCAGCTATTTTCACTTTTAATTTCATCACTTACTGGTTTTACATTCCACAAAACAATATAACATGAACATAATTCAGCCAAGTTCTTTACCACTTTATAAAAAGAATCACTTTTTCTCAATTGTCCAATAGCATATTCTTCATTTCTGTCTAAGCCTTCACCAGAATGACCTTTACCATAAGTATTTCTGCCAACATTCTGTTTATAATTATTTATGTGTTCTATAAGCAAATGGAAGCTTTTCTCCAGCAGTCTCATATTCTTTATAAGCCCTAAACAGAATAGCTATTAATGTGCATATTTATAGCATGCACCCCCAAATTTCTTCAATTTCTACCTCTTTTCCAGTTTTAAAACCACTTCTACATTTTCAGCTGCATCCCACTCCTGGTACAAAAATATGTCTTAGCTCAGGATGTTATAACAAAATACCATATCTTGGGTGGCTTAAACAACAGACATTTATTTCTCACAATTCTGGAGGCTGGAATGTCCAAATTTAAGATGCCTGAAAATTTAGGTTTTGGTGACTTCTCTCTTGCTGACAGACCTTTCACTGTATTCTCACATTATGTAGATAAAGCTCTGATCTTTCTTCCTTTTCTTATAAAAACACTAACCCTGACATGGGGGCCCCACTCTCATGACTACATCTAAACCTAATTTAACTTCCCAAAGACTCTGCCTTCAAATATCATCACACTGGGGTAAGAGCTTCAACATATAAATTTGGAGTGACACAAACAGTCTATACCATTGTGTAAAAAATAATTGTAGGGGGAGAAATAAATAATAAGTAATATTTATCCCTAGGATAGGACACATTCCATATTTATCAGGGTATGAGTGTGGGGAAATGAGATTGTCTGTTGTGTAGCTAAGCTTAAATCTGTTGCAAATTTGGTTAAATCCAGTTAACCACTGGCTTCAAATATTTTGAAGGAAGGGTGGGCCTGAATTCTGGTGAGAGTCCGTATACGTAGTGAGGCTACCAGCCTTTTGGACTATAGGAGATTTCTCTTTGCTTTATAGTCTGGCTGCCAGCCTTTTGGGTCAGTGAGGACTTCTATTTGCTTCCCAGTCCTGTCCCTAGCTTTCTGCCCTTTAAGGGCACTCCCAAACTTTAGAGGGACATTTCAGCACACATTATGAAAGCTTGTAGTGCATTGGAGTGAATTATCTTAACTTTTCTGCTGCACTTGTGGCAAAATACCCATCCAACTTTGTTCCTGTAGTGTTGAGAATATCTAGATAGTTTCAAATAAATTAGAGTGCTATCAATCCCCCCCACCCCAAAAAAATCTTTGTTTTCATCTCAGGTCACCCTATTTCTTTTGTTTGGTGAAATGACCATGATTTGGTTGAAGTTTTGTGATGATATCTGAGGCAATACCTTTAAAGAGGATATCAGTTATGACTAATCACAACACAACTAGGTAGGATGTTTCTGTCTCCCTGGAGC
>NW_012115566.1:761820-780821 GCF_000951035.1 Colobus angolensis palliatus | reverse complement strand
AGCACATTAGTGAGGGAAGCATTCACATTTTAAAAAAGATGTAGTTACTAGATTTTTTATTAGCTAAGAAAGTGGTTGAAAATGTCATAGAAATAAGCTTCTTGATTTCTATAGGGACAATTCTACACTGTATGGTAGAGGCCATGTGAAAGCACATATCCAACAAAGGCAAGGTGAGTGAATTTGCCATAATAAGGAATAAGCCTGGGGAGAAATCAGAAGGGTTTAACAGAAATCAGAAATGATTCATCTGTGGGAATCCATGGTGGTGGTTAGTTGATAAGGATGTTCATAAGCCTGAAAAGGGTCAGTAAATGTTTAATTTGAGCTATAAGATTAAAACCGCTAAGATTGATGAGTAGGGAATTATGTTGAATTATCACTTGAAGAGCCATTGCCATAACTAACTTTTAGACCTAGGCCAGTGTCCTAGTTAATTCAAGCTGCTATAACAAAAATACCATAGACTCAGTGTCTTAAACCAGATAAATTTAATTTTTATTGTTCTGGAGATTGGGAAATCCAAGATCAGGGTGCTGGAAGATTCAGTGTCTGATGAGGACCGCCTGCCTAGTTTGCAGACTGTCTTCTCATTATATCCTACGTGGCAGAGAAAGCTAACTCCAGTCTCTTTCTTTTCTTATAATGGCACTAATCCTATCATGGGGGCTTTATCCTCATGGCCTCATCTAAATCTAATAACTTCCTAGAGGCCCCATTTGCTATTGGAAGTTAGGGTGTCAACGTATAAATTTTGGGTGGAAACAAACATGCAGTCCATAGCAGTCAGTTAACAGTTCAAGGTCTGGTTGGATAGAAAAAGAGCTAGTTCCCTTGTGGAAAGACCTGAGACATTATAACAATTATAAAATCTACTTATTGAATAGAAGGAGGAAAGGTAAGAGAAAGTCCCTCAAAATTCTCCTCTCTACACTTACAGAATAATAAATCAAAGCTTCAGGGTAATCACAGACATTGGTGCTACCATTAAAGGTTTGAAAATGCTTATATCACATCACTGTTTAATTCACCTTTTGATGTGCAAAATATAGACTGTAGCATAATTAATGGTAAGCTAGATTATCTTACAGTAACAATGTTAATAACTAAGAGGCTTAATATACTTCTTAATCATTAAAAATCTTCAGTGAGTGCTAGCAAATACCCAAGCAGTAGCTCAGCATTCTAGGCCTCTTTGTACTTATGGATCCTCAGTCTCGGGATGTTAACCCACAGTCACTGTGGCAAAGGAAATGGGGATGGAAGTTTGCATATTTGCTCTTAAATTATTTTACCAGGGTCAAAATGTATAATTTAACACATTTTGTTGGCCAATTTGCCACAATACTAACTTTGAGGCAGAAGGAAGAAGTGTAATCTTCAGATATGACCAAGAAAAGGAGGGAAGATAGAAATATCTTTGAGCACCATGAATATCTACTACAGATGGAGCTCAAAGAATAATACTTGGGTTACTGTAAAATTAAGTAGATGATAATTTTATTGCAGATGCTGTTTCAGATATTGTCTCTTTAATGGAACAAATCAGTGCAACTCCCAATCCCTCTATTTAGATATCAAGCAGACAAATGTTATTGTCTTCCAAATTGAAAGGACTCAGTAGGAAAAGCTTTCTTTCAGTACAAGTTCACTATCTTACTCCAGAGTAATATAAATTACCTGTTTCTCTGTTATCATCTGGCTTGTAAAACTTTGATATCTTGCTGTCCTACAGAATGCCATACTATATATTGATGACATCAATGATTCGTTTTTGTACACAAGAAGTAGAAATTGCAATAATGACTTGGTAAGACAATGTACAAGGGTGCATGGTAATAAGACTAATGAAAATTCAGAGGTCTTCAACTTAATACAGTTCCAGGTGATAAAGATTCAAAACAGTTTATGTGGTGCAAGATTCAGCAATTTTCACTTTACAGAAGACAATTTATTTGCTAGTATTTTGTTAAGGATTTTTAATTTAAGAAAATATTGTAAAGTGAAAATTGCTGAATCTTGCACCACATAAATTTGAAAAAGGAACAATGCTTGTTTGGCTATTTTGGAATTTAGAGGCAACATATAGTTAATTTGAATGTTAGGTTCTGATTTGTTTACTGTGTAACATATAAAGCTCAGTATTTTAGTGGGGTCCAGAAAGCAAGAAGAGTCTGTGACTTCTTTAGTCCTCCAGTTCAAATAGGTCTACCACTGATTGTGTCTTACAAATGAGCAGATCAAATCATGCTCAGAATATCTAGCAGACGATGATGCTAAAAACAACATTTCCAAACTCATTTTACATGGCTAACATTACCCTCATACTAACACCAGACAAAGAAACTACAAGAAAAGAAAATTACAGGCCAATATGCCTGATTAACACAGATGCAAAAAACAAAAATCCTTAACAAAATACTAGCAAACTAAATTTAACAGAATATTAAAAGGAAAGAGGTCTATCCCAGAGATGAGCGAATAGTTCAACATAAGCAAATTAATAATGTGACACACCACATTAACAAAACAAAGAATAAAAACCATATGATTATCTTAATAGATGCAGAAAAAGAATTTGGCAAAATTCAGATGTGGATACTTCCATTTTTTCACTGTAGGATTGTCTGACATGTAGCCCTAAACTCTGTTAGAGGAAAACTGTATGAATTGCTACCAAATAGCTTTACTATGACATTGCAGAATGCCTTTAAGAGGGCCTGTCCTTTTCTTTTCAAGAGAGAATCTGGGTCTGTGAACTGGCTTAGATTTGAAAAGTGAGCAAATGATTTTCCACTGGGGGAAAAAGCCAAATAAAAATTTTTAACAAGTTTTTAAAAAATTGTTAAGCTTATTTTAAAATTCATACAGAAATGCAAAGAACAAACATTGGTTAAAGCAAACCTGATGAATCAAATCTAAGCTGGAGGACTTGTTCTACAAGATACCAGACTTATTTGAAGATATATTAAGACCATATGGTATTGGTGCCAGGAGAGGAAAACTGAGTAGAGACTTGAGAGTCAGACCCATAAGTATATGGGAAAAATGTGTGTGATTTATGATAAGGGTACACAGAAGTTAAGTAAGGAAAGGATATTTTCAATAAATGATGTTGGGTGAATTGGATAGTGAGTAGAAAACATGAATATTGACCCCTATCCCACATAATACATAAACATCAATTACTAGCAGGTTATACATCCAAGTGTGAAAGTCCAATAATAATAGTTCTAGTACAAAATAGAGAAATATATCTTCATAGCCTTAAGGTAGAGAAGGATTCAATAATCAGACAAAGAAAGCACCAATCCAAAAGGAAAATTTCGACAAATTGGACTTGCAGAACTCCTTTTCAAAAAAAATACAGTTACTAAAAACACAGTTCGGTACTTGATGATATAAAGAATTATCTTTTTTGTATTGCAAAATGATTTTTTTATAAAGAATCACTATATTTTAGAGATGAATACTGAAATATATGGATGAAATAATTGATAGCTGAGACTTATTTCAAAATAACAATTGAGGAAGTAATAGGGAATGTAAATTAGGCAAAATGGGCCACATATTCATTATTGTTGGATGGATATATCAGGTATATTGCACTACTCTCTATGTATTTGTATGTTTTTTAAAATGTCCATTAAAGGTAATGACATTATTAAAAAGAGTAAAGCAATAAGCCAAAACATAAAAGATACTTGGGGTGCATATATTTTATAAATACTTATGTCCAGAATATATAAAAATCTCTCAGAAGTTAATAAGACAAAACAAAAAGCTCATAGAAAAAGTGGACAAAAGACTTGAGCATTCATTTTTTCAAGATAGACTTGAAAAGTTGTCTATCCTTATAGTCATCAAGAAAATATATTGAGATACCTCTTATATATCAAACAGAAAGTATATATATATTTTTAAGTTGGCATTGCCAAGTGAGAGGCTGTGATGGAAATGAATGCTCATATATGCTGGTCAGAGTATAAATCATTTCAACCCCTTTGAAAACATGTTGGCAGTTTCTACTAAAATGGAATATACCCTATACTTTTAAACTAGAAATTTTAACTTGTAGTTATAGGCCCAAAAAAATTCATACATTTCTTCACTGAAAGGCATGTTACAAGAATGTACGCATGAACACTAGTTGTAATAGCCTCCCACTGAAATTATCCAAATGTAAGAATAACAAATTGTGATATATTCATAAATGTAGAAGTATATGAGAAAAATGGCACATGCAAAAACATAGACGAATCTCAAAGACATAACATTTAGCAAAGGAAACCAGATACAAACATATATATATATATGATAAATTCAATTATCAAAATTTCAAAAACATGCAAATATAATTTATGTTTTCAACAGTGTTTGAGGGTATGGTGATTGGGAGGAGGCACAAGGAGTAGTTTATGATCTGGGTGATATATTCTCTCTTTGTGTGTTGTTTACAGGGTTCCATCCACTTAAAAAATTCATTGAACTCTATAGTTTTTACATTTTGGTGTATATGTTATACTTCAGTGGAAAACACATATTAAGCAAAATTGAGCCATAAATGATAGCCACAAAAATCATATTTATAATCGGCAAATTATGGTAAACGGCCAACTCCCTAAAAGAGTTTTTAGATATCCAAAGGAAAGATTTATAAGCCAACAGTAAAGGGAGCAATGGTGTCTTCAAATATGGGCAGATATTTCATAAATAGGCAAATGGCATTGAAACATACAAAAAAGAATATAAACCTCATTTATGATAACCTAAATACAAAATATAGTGACACTGACATCATTTCTCAACTATGAGGTTTGAAAAAATTTCCCAAAATTTAACAGTGTACTACATTGATGAAGCACTGGAAAAAAAACCTAAATGATATAATTCATATTAAGCTCTAATAAAAGATCCTTAGCACAAAGTAAACCTATTCATTTTAAGATTCATGAGTTGGGTATATTTCTATCAAAAAGGACTATGGATTCAAAACTCAATCCAGAGAGAGTACATTTTGCCCACAATTCTCACTAAGCCCTGAAAGAAATACTGATTTATCAGAAAGACATTTCAATAAATAGAGATTAAGAGCATTCTGAATGGATTTGGAATTTTCCATGAAGCCATAAATTGGTTTCAGTATCTAATTATAAATAATAGAGGCAGAAAATAACCTAGAGAAGAAACAGATCTGAAATTCAGGATTTATTCTATAGGAAGGAAAGCTGAATGGAATAATTGTATAGTATCCATTTATGTTGTAAGCAATTTAAGATGCTATTTTTTATATTTTTCCCTGTGGCCAAAGTTCCTATTTCTGAGTTCTGTTTAATTGCAACTGGGAGATTGGCTCCCCAAGGTAAAAATTTCTAGCATATTCCATTCTAAGGTGGATCTATTCTCTGAGGAGTAAAGGAGAAAAAGATTCTAGGATCCCTGCATTCTTTTAAATATAGCACAAAAGATGAGTAGTCAATATTGTGATGAGATTTAGACAGAAAGAAGATGAGACCTAGGAGGAACTACAGAGCATGAATCATTACCTCAGAAGTAGAAAAACTTAGCAAAACTAAGAGGTAAGGGGCACAACAGAACCTGGAAAACACTTCTTTCAGGGGACAAGGAACTCTTGTTCTAAAAGAGGTAAAATTACTCTAACTTTTTATGCTTTTCTGTATCTTAGAGGCAGAAACTTTTGCTTAGAGGATTGTCATTTTGACAAAAAAGGAGTTTGTCTTATGGAGGGTGAGACTACAGGTGACTAGTAGAGAAAGATGTCATCATGGTATGTGATTTAAAAATGAATTAATCAAGAATAAAATTTGTTTACAATAAAATAAAAAAGAATACTCATGTTTAAATTTAATATAAGTAAGATATTGAATTTAGGTAATTTTTCTTTCCTAATTTCTAGGATTGTTGACTATGGGATAGATAATTGGCAGACAAGGAAAATTATTCTGGGTAGTTCTTCTAAAGCTGAACCAATTTTTTCCTTAACACAAATGTAGATTTGGTTTTAAACATTGGCTTATTCATTTGGGAAGTGACATAAATAATAAAGTGGATGAGTCCCTACTTACTGTGGAGTCACATTTCTGCATATATATAATTTGAAAATGATTACCAATGGATTTAAAAGTACTATAAATTCATTTTGGCAGCACCACACAAGAGTATATAGAAAGTTTGCTGTCATGCACTTTGCAAATGAGTTTGCTGTTTTACCAGTTAGGTAGCATACACAGTACAAAGAGATATACTTTCCAAAAGCAATTTGATCATGCATTTTGCTCACAATGATGTCATCTTGTATTGAAAATAAGAGAAAAGATGTTTTATACTACTAAAGAAAACATGAGAAAAACATCTTGAATTATTGTTGTGAGATATGTTTAGATGAAGTAGGATATAAAAATATTTTATGAATACTCCTTCTGCTTAGACTATGTGATGACAAATCTTTGAATCTGTCCTTTTATAATAAAAGCTATTCCTATAGTTTTTTTTTCAGATAACAAAATTAAGATTATCATGCTTCTCTCTTTCTTTATTTCTATTCCTCTGAAATCAGTAGTGAATGATATCCTTTAAAGTGGTAGGAGTTACATCTGGCCATTAACAACATGGTGAAATCTGGTTTTTGTTATTTCATTTCTATTTTCATTGCCTTGCTCCCCTTTGATGCTTTCTCTGGTCTGAAGTTCTTCTACACTGTCCAAATGACCACCTATGAATCAAAGTTTTCATATACTGTAGAATGATCTATTCTTTCCATAAGAAAATTCTCATATTTATATCAAACACATCTCAATATGAATGGTCAATGATATATATAAGAGAACAGTACAAATTTTAACAGGATAATACATTAACCCAAAGGAATTAAACTTTCAATTTTTTCTTGCCACCTGTCAAATAATTCTACATATTTGCACTATCAATATGATTAACTGTAAATAAATAGATGGCTAAACTAAAATATTATTAGCCATCAGAGAAAGATAATTACTACAACAAAGCAACCATTTAGCATCAAATTTTTTTTTTGTCCAATTATGTGCTGTTTTACATCAACTTTTTGAATCCCTATAACAATCTCCATGTGACAGTTACTTGAGTCAGTTGCCCAAGGGCATAAAACTGATATGAAATAAATGGAATATATGCAGGTGCCAGTCTCAGTAACTGCCTGTTGGAATGATTTAATCGTGTCTGGAGAGGGAAGATTTCAAGCACAAGAGCAAATATAATGTATGGGAATGGAAACACTATAACAAGAACTCAGTAATAAGAAATATCATGCTTGGAGGAGGTGCTATGTTCAATAACATCTATTATATACAGTAATTCTGCCTTATCCATACTTTCACTTTACGTGGTTTCAGTTACCCACCATCAACCATGGTCTGAAAATAGGTGAGTAGAGTGCAATAAGGTATTTTGAGGGAGGGAGGGAAAGCGAGGGAGAGCACATTCACATAATTTTTATTATAGTATACTTTTATAATTGTTTTATTTTATTGTTAGTTATTGTTGTTAATATCTTACTGCACCTAATTTATAAATTAAACATTATCAAAGTATGCATGTACAGTATAGGGAAAAACAGGGTTTGGTACTATATGTGGTTTCAGGTATCCACTAGGATACTTGGAAAGTATCCCCTGAGGATAAGGGGGAACTACTATATTAACTAATTGTAAAAAATAATGTCTAATTACTGAATAAAGTTTGGAAAAGTAGACTACAGTCATATAATGAAAATTAATAATAATGTCAAACCCAGAGATAATCCAAAGTATCATTTTTGTTGTATTTGCTCATGCTTTTATAAGCTTATATTTACATAAATTTCAACAATATTTTTAAAACTCCATATTTTATATTATGCCTATTTCATGTACTAAGATATTGTGAGAATCATGAAAAGGCACTACATATTTAAAATTGGTTTTATTGATAAGCAAAACATATTAAACAATTTTCTGTTCTAAAATATTGATTATTTTATGTAATTTTTCAATAATGTGAATATACTAATCATGCATATCCTAGCATGTAAATATTTATATGCATAAGATTACATATCTAGAATATTTTCTTTAGAAGACATATCTAGGTAAAATATTATCATTCTAAAATAGTATTCTTTTATTTTTAAACTCTTGGTGGTGTTTAACATTTTTTATTTTGAATTATTTGTACAGTAATCTTTTTGGTGTTGTGCCTTTAGTAACTTCATTTTACGAACTTAGTAGAATTTTTAAATAATTGGATCTCGGGATAGTAATTATTCATAAATTATGTTGAAATGTTTCTTTCTTCCAGCAATTTTACTTTCTATTTAGTTTTATTATGTAATTGTGCTGGCTCATAAACCAGGTTACTTTCTTTTGCCCCAGGGCACAGTCCCACTCTGCTTCATGTGCTTTATCTCTAAGTTGAGACAGAAGAGTGGCCTTAATTTCTGGCTTGCAGATAACTGGAGATGACAGATTTTTCTCTTTACCAGATAATATCTAATGTCATAAAGAAAACATTTTACTGAGTGAGTTCTTAACTATTCACATGTCACAGGCTTGTTCATTAATCCTGGTGGCTACATGCAATAATAGTTAAAAGCATAGAGTTTACTCTGAGGTATACCAGGAGTCTGAGGCCTGTTCTGCCATTTACTACCTCTGTGATTGGAGGCAAACTATTTAAACTTTCTAAAACTCAGTGTCCTTGTCTGTAATATGGATATGATTAATTAATTTGTGAGAATTAAATGAAGTAAATCAGGCATTAAAAGACAAGTTCTGCATAATCTCACTCATAGGTAGAAGCTAAAAAGTTGATCTCATAGAATGGTAGTTACCAGGGGCTGGTGGGTGGCAAGGGGGACCTGAGGGATGTTGGTCCATGAATACAAAATTTCAGTTAAACAGGAGGAATAAGTTAAAAAGATCTATTGTATAACATGGTGACTATAGTTAATAGCAATATACCGTATTTTTGAAAAATGCTGACAGAGTGGATGCTAAGTGTTCTCAACACAAGAATGGTAACCATGTAAGGTAATGTATATGTTTATTAGCTAGATTTAGTCATTCCACAATGTATACATACTTCAAAATATCATGTTTTTCATAAATGCATACAATTTTATCTATCAGTTTAAAAATAGTAAAAACCTGAATGAATTCACTTAAAACTGTCCAAAAATTTTGCAATAAAAGGTGAATAAAAAGAACTATAACTTTATATTGAAAATAAATAAAATTATTTAAAAATGAAATGAAATTCTATATGTAAATTGCTTATAAAAGCCCTTCACTGAGAATCATTTTATGAATGATAATTATTACTACTTTAATAGTAATACTTACATTTATGTGATACATTGTACATAGTTCAAAGCTTCAATAAAACATTCTCACTGAAATTATATATATGTTCTACACGTAATGAAAATGAAGAATGCAGATAATGTGTGTATATTGATATGTATGTGTATGTGTGCACGATCGTATATTTGATAATTACCACATCTAAGACAAACACCAGAGATTTTCTTAGGTACGCTTCACAGTTTTTTCTGCTTTGCTATATAACATCCGTTGTGTAGGCATATTTTCCCAGAAAACAGAAGATTATGTGATACCAAAGATTATAGGAAAGCCTGTTTTAATACTTTTTCTTCATGGATATGTGGCTAAATAAGAAATAATGAGAGCATCCGTAGAAACCACAAACATTTTTGTAGTTCATGTTGACATAAGTGATATGGCAGGGAAGTACTGGGTAGAGAAAGGCAGGGCCCCACCCCCAAGGACCTAGGTGAGGACAGACGCTCCTGCTTTTGTCCTCAAATGTTGCATTTTCCAAGACCACCCTGGCCCGCCATGCCCCATCTTGGGTCTATAAAAACCTGAGACCCTAGCGGCCAGACACACAGGGAGCCACACGTCAGAGGAGCACATCAGCGGAAGAAGACAGAACCTGCTGGATGGCAAGGGTAGCGGGTAAGTAACTGGGCGTCGAGAGGACGCCGAGGGGAGCACGCTGGCGGACTAGCGTACCGACAGACGCCAGCAGATCAGCGGGATGAGGCGGAGTTTGGCCAGGGCAGCCAGAGGAGATCGGGCCGCTGAGCAGCCCAAGTCCAGGGGAAGACCATCTCCCTTCTGGCTCCATTTATGGAGAGCTACTTCCTCTCAATAAAACTTTACACTCCTTCTCCAAGCCCACGTGTGATCCGATTCTTCTGGTACACCAAGGCAAGAACCTGGGATACAGAAAGCCCTCTGTCCTTGCCACAAGATAGAGCGTCTAATTGAGGTGACTAACGCAAGCTGCCTATAGATGGCAAACTGAAAGAGCACCCTGTAACCCAGGTCCACTGGGGTTTCAGCTTAAACATTCACTCCGAGACCCTGCCGTCGGGTTGGAGCCCCACAGCCTGCTTATCTGTAAGCTCCCCTAGAAGTTTGAGCAGCAGGGCATTGAAGAAGCGAGCCACACTCCATTGCACGCCCTGTGAGGGGCACAAGGGAACATTTCCCATTTCATAAGTATACGTTATTTAATATAAATATAAATGTTTTTGATATAAGCAAAATAAATGAATATTTTGTGTGTTGTTAGTCCTAGTCATGTTAACTCTTACTAATCTCTTGATTAAATATAATACTAAATTAATTTAATGAGTGTATTGCCTTCAGTCCTTGGAGTTTTATTCATATTAATTACAATAAGCAGAAAGGAGAATTTACCTTCCCTAACCAATAGTATCTTTCATCAGTGGCAATTTCCATATTCTATAATAGAAATGCACTAAAAAGCAGCAAGAAGATAAATTAAATTGAATGATTAAGAAACATATTGAGTAAATTAGAGATTTAATGGAGCTCCAATGAGGTCTCCATTTTCCTTAATCTTCATAGATCCAATACCTTTTTATAACAAACATTTTGTAATAAGTCTTTACTATCTGTATTCTTGAAAACCTCTTTACTTAGTAAACTCTTAGTAAACTCCTAAGTAAAACTTAGTAAACTCTGAGTTTACTAAGTTAAAATCGTGGATTAAAATATGATTGCTAAAATATAGATATATAATTGTTAAAAATTCATTTTTCTTACTGAGGTAATAAGAGGGAACACACTAATGAATTTGTTTTCTTTTATGCAGTTTCTCTATTGCATGCAGATTTATGAGCCAACATTTAGTTCTAAGCACAAGATAATCAGGCTTCTAAAATTCTGGCTTTGGTATTACCAGCATATAGTGTCACAGCAATGAGAAGATTCAATAACACCTTTTATTACAACAATGGCTTTATTCTGGTGGGCTTCTCTGAATGGCCCAGACTAGAAATGGCTCTTTTTGTGGCCATCTCCATCTTCTACATAATGACCCTCGTTGGGAATTCAGCCATCATTATCTTATCCTGCCTTGATCCCATACTCCATACACCCATGTATTTCTTTCTGGCCAATCTCTCCTTTTTGGACCTCTGCTATACCACTTCCACTGTTCCCCAGATGCTGATAAATATACGGAGCCACCAGAGAGACATTAGCTTCATAGGATGCGTAGCTCAACTCTTCATCTTCCTGGGTCTAGGATCCACTGAATGTGTACTTCTCTCAGTAATGGCCTTTGATCGTTATATAGCAATTTGCCAGCCACTCCATTACATGGTTATCATGCATTCTCGGCTATGCCAGCAATTGGCAGCAGTGGCTTGGGTAACAGGTTTCAGCAACTCCTTGGTGCAAACAGTGCTGACTTTCTTGTTATCTCGCTGTGGTCAATACCAAGTGGAGAATTTCTTCTGTGAGGTACCTGCCATGCTTCAGTTATCATGTGTTGATACATGGATCAATGAAGTAGAGATGTATGCAGCTGTGGTGGTCATAAAGGTCATCCCAGTTGGATTAATTCTGTTTTCTTACGTCAACATTGTCAAATCAGTAGTAAGCATCCAATCTTTTGAGGGTCGCAAGAAGGTCTTCAATACATGTGGGTCTCATCTGCTGGTGGTTATTATGTTCTACGGCTCTGCCATTAGTGGTTATGCATATATGGCACCTAAGAGCAACACAGCCAAATTGAAGGGCAAGCTTCTTGCACTTTTCTATGGACTCATAACTCCAATGCTCAATCCCCTCATCTATACCTTGAGAAATAAGGATGTTAAGGGAGCAGTGAAGAAGCTACTAGGAAGAGAACAAGAGCAAGGTCAGAACATGGCTTAGGAAAATGCAGTCCTCTTACAATTCAAATTCCACACTCCCAGAATGCCAGTTGTCAACTGTCAATTGCCAACTGCAATCTTCCATTATTCCTCCCATCCCCAAATAACAGTGGCTGATTGTGACTATTGTTATCTATGTATTTCATAGCAAGAAAATTATTTATTATCCTTCCCCAGAAATAATGAAACAGAGTTCTAAAAATAATGAATGCCCATAGATTTTAACAGAATGTTACATTTTTATTAACATATGTTGTTTTTCCTAATGGATTTTAAAATTAACGAAAATGAAATTTTTTTTATCACCTAGCACGTTAAAACTAATGATTAAGAAAATAATCATAAGACTTGTTTAGAAAGAAGGAAAATGACTCTTTGAAATGACTAAATCATGCCACAACATTAGAATGCACCCAGAAATAATCAAGAGAAACTTCATTTTCTCCTTGCATATTCTTTCTTTTGGATATTGTAAGCATAGTTGTCTTATCTAATTTTATTTTATCTAATTTTATTTTAGTCAGTATTAGGATGGTATATTCTCAGTGAGCCAAATGCATGCTGTAGTCATCTACACTGTTTGGGAGAAAAAGGAGTGCAAATATAGAAAGTTCTGTGCAATGATTGTGACTACTTATTCTCTTAGATAATCCTAACCATCCCTTTTAGTGTATTCCTTTATATCTACACCTCATTCTACAGAAGTTTTTCTTAATGGCTAACATATGGAGGACGCATATGTCTCTCAGTAATGGACTTTGATTTAAAAACATATTGCTGCCCAATCAGTATGCATTTTATTGTTGGTGCTCAATAATCTTAATGAGCATTATAATAGCTATTCCCAGCAGGCCAAATGGAAAATAGCAATTCTTTTCAAACTGAAAGACAAGAAATCCAGTAGTTTCTGACCTTCTTCCTGTATATAGGATATATATCCCCAATACCCTATTTCAGAGACTCTACATCATTATGTAATGGTTGGTGGATGAAAGGCCTACAACTCATTTAAAGTGTCTGGTTTTGACATAATAAAAAACTCTTGGCCTGACATGGTGGCTCATGCCTGTAATCCCAATTACTTTGGGAGGCCAAGGCAGGAGGATTGCTTAAAGCCAGGAGTTTGAGGCCAGTTTGGGCAACATAGTAGGACCCCCATGTCTACAAAAAATAAAAAATTAGCAGGCATTGTGGTGCATGCCTATAGTCCCAGTTACTTGGGAGGCTGAGGCAGGAGGATCCCTTAAGCCCAAGTGGTTGAGGCTGCAGTTAACCATGATCATGTCACTGCACCCCAGCCTGGGTGAGAGAGAAAGACCTTGTCTTTAAAAAAATACCTGAAAGAACATTTCTCCTAGCAATATATCTCATTATATTTTTATCATTTATTATCATCTTGTGGAGATTATGGTGTTCATCATTCCGAATAGAAAAGAAAAAAACAGATGGGACATTCATTTGTGTGAATTTACAGTAGAAAAATGTCAAACAGCACCCACCCTCAAAGATTGTAATGCAATGGTCATTTTATTAATGGTGACATATACTTGCCCTTTACAGATATTTGGGCAGTGGATACATAGTTCACTTCTTCCCACAGAGTATGGAAAATGAAGAGCTTACAGATGTGATAAAGTGTCTACCATCTTTAAAGAATATATATAAAATACATTATACATATATGCAATATATATACAATTGACTCTTCCTCTTCTATTACGAGCTGCACACATTTTAACACTATGAAAATACAAATATCCTTGTTTTGTGTGTATATATATACCAGCCTATATATACACACATATATAACATATGTAAATATAAAAATACATTTATGTGTGTCTAGTATTTCAGAAGGATATATAGGAGTTGGAAAATTAGGTTTCAAATAATATAAATATCAGAGTCACAACTCTAGGAGAACATCAGTATCCATTTTCCTCAAGCATTTCCATATTTTACAGGGTTTGTGGTTTGGTAGAACAGGTGGGGAACAGCTTTTGTGATTAATGTTAGGTTTTCCAAATACACTGATCTCTTTTAGATTTCATCTTTCTTAAAATAAATGTTGATGCTTAAGTGAAATGAATCATTTATCCTTAGATTGATAGTCAGCTAAGTTGTTTGACAGACAGAATTAAAGAGAAAAAATGGAGTTCAATCCCTTTTGACAGACCTGACATTCAACCAACAAGAAAGGTGAGGCCTACTAGGCAGAGTCTTTTCTGAATGATTAGGCATCCGTTGTGATTTTTCAGTGTATAAGAAGTATAGAATGATAAATATTTTGACTACTATTATTGCATGTATGGACAAGTATTTTTGGCTCCATTTCTTGGTACTATAACCCTGATATATTTTAATTAAAATGTTTGTTCTTTGAAATGATGTTGATTATTGTTAGACATAAGTGGCTATCTTGTCTAGTTCCCAATTTCCGGGATGATGTTTGTTTTAGGATATACCTACATTTTATCATATTAAGGAAGTCACCATCTATCATCTATTGTTAGTATGCTATGTGTGTTTTTATTTGAACGTGACTTTTTAAACTTAAAATATATTTCTAATTCATAAAGTTTGTAAATATTTACATATTGTAAAATAGGATACTTTGATATATGTATACATTGTGGAATGGCTATTTCATGCTATACCTTTTTTTGTGTGTGTGGTGCGAACACTTAAAATCTACTCCTAAGAAATTTTCAAGAATACAATATATTGTTTTTAACTGTAGTCACTATGATATACAGTAAATCTCTTGAATTGAACTTATTCCTCCTAACTAAAATTTTGTGTTCTTTGATCAACATCTCTCCAGTCCATCCACACATGCACCTTTACTTTACCCAACCTCTGGTAACTACCATTCTACTCTCTGTTTTCATGAATTCAACTTTTTTAGATTCTACGTATAAGTAAAATCATGCAGTGTTTGTCTTTCTGTGCCTGCCTTATTTCAATTAATGTCCTTCAGGTTTATTCATGTTGCTGCAAATGACAGGATTGTATTCTTTTTCAAGGCTTAGTAGTATTCCATTGTGTATCTATACCATATTTTCTTTATCTATTCATTAATTGATGGTCACTTACATTGTTGTTGCATTTTGTCAGAGGTTTCTTCTGAATATACTGAAATAATCATATGATTTTTCTTTTTATTATTTTAATATAGTTACTCCATTGATCTACTTTTAACATTTAACAGAGCTCAAATTCCTGGAATAAAATTAACTTGTTCATGATTGATTTTCTTTTTGAATCTATTGCTAGATTCAAGATGCTAAACATTTGCTTAGGATTTTGCATTATATTCATGAAAGAAATGGGTCTGTAATTTTTCCCTCCTGAATAAATTTGTAGGATTTGCAATACATGATACCAAGAATTATTATAAAAAGACAACAATTAGATAATGTATTATGGGTATAAAAATAAACAAAAAGAATAATAAAATACAATCAAGAATCCATAAACATGTCCACATGAATCTGGACACTAGATTTTTTAAAAAGTGACAGTGAAAAGAAGTTGGAAAAGGGCAGTCTTTTAAAAATAAATAGTGCTTTGTCTATTGAATATTCATATAAAATTAATATTGGCATTTATCTCTAAACTTTTTTTTTAGATTGCAAATATAGGTGTGGAAACAGTCTGGAAAATAACATTGCAGAATATCTTCATGATTTTAGAATTGGCAAAGTTTTTATAAATAATGCTAACATAGCACTAAGTATAAAGAAAATGATTAATAAACTGAACTTCGTTAATATTAGAAATTTCTGTTATACAGAAACTATACAATCTATAATTTGCCTTTTTACTTATTTAATGTCTTGTGAGTGTGAGAAAGTTATAATAATTTTAACTTCTAAGGTTAAACCTGAACATATAAATACCTGCAAATCAAGAAGGAAAAGACACATATCTTAATTAAAAATATATTTTAAAGTCTTCAACAGGTACTTCCCAAAAAGTGACACTCAAATGACCAATCAAAATACAAAGTAAACTTCAACTACATTAGTCATCATGGAAATGCAAATTCAGCCCACAGTTTAATACCACTGTATACCTGCCAGGATGCCTAAGCTAAAATAAACTGATAAATTCAAGTGTTCGCTAGAATGTGTACAGATGTATTTCTTAAACTCAGCTGACAGAAGCATTTATAATAAACTCAAATTAGGACTCAAATTAGAAAATGAAGAAAATTATTTCAAGGCAGGAGGATCCTCCAGTGCAGATGCACTAGGGCAGGCACATGCCTATGTGTTCTGGGAACAGCAAGAAGGCCAGTATGGCTCTAGTATTTGAGGTGCAGTCAGAAGTATGGTCAAATCATGTGGGCCTCATTTCCGTGAGGCCAGCATTACCGTGATTCAAAAACCTGGCAAAGAAAAGAATAGAGAACGACAGACCAATATCTCCCATGAACATAGACTCAAAACTCTATACAAAATGTTAGCAAATGAAAAACACACATAAAAAGATAATACAGCTTCCAAGTTGGGTTTTATTATTGGAAAGTAAGGTTGGTTTATCATCTACAAATTAGAAGAGATTGGGTGCATTCAGGTTGGTACAGCCGTAGACATCATCTACAAAACAGTGTAATTCACTAAATTAATGTAACAAAGAATGAAAGTCCTATGATCATGAAAAAGCATTTGTCAAAATCCAACACCATTTCATAACAAAATATCTCAGCAAAATAGGAATAGAAAGAAATTTCCTTGATGTGGTTAAGGACATTAACAGAAAACCTGCTCCTAATGTCATAATCAGTGATGAAAGGCTCAATCCTTTCTTCCTAATATTAGCCCCAAAGCAAAGATGTCTACTGTCACCATTTTTGTTTAACCTTGCTCTGGATATCCTAACCAGTCCAATAAGGCAGGAAAACAAAGCAAAAGACCTATAGATAGGAAAAGAAGAGTAAAATGTTTCTAATTTGTAAATGGCATGATCACATATATAGAAAATTCTAAGAAACCTACAAAATTATTATAATTAATACACGATTTTAGCAAGTCCAAACAACTCAGCCCTGTATACAAAAATCAATTTTTTCTGCAAATTAAAACCACAACGAGATCCCACCTTACTCCTGCAAGAATGAACATAATTTAAAAATCCGAAAACAATAGATGTTGGCATGGATGTGGTAAAAAGGGAATATTTTTATGGTAGTGGTGAGAATGTAAATTAGTACAATTTCTGTGGAAAACAGTATTGAGGTTTCTCAAAGAACTAAAAATATATTTATCATTTGATCCAGCAGTCTCACTACTTGGTATCTACCAAAAGGAAAATAAGTCATTATACAAAAAAGACACTTGCACATGCATGTTTATAGCAGCACGATTCGTAATTGCAAAGTTATGAAACCAACCTAAATTCCCATCAATCATGAGTGGACAAAGAAAAGGTGGTATATATACACTATGGAATACTACTTAACCATAAAAAGGAACAAAATAATGTCTTGCAGTAACCATTAGTGAAGTACCTCAAGAATGGACAACCAAATATCGTATATTCTCAGTTACAAGTGGGAGCTAAGCTATGAAGATGCAAAGCATAAGAATGATACAATGGGCTTTGGGGACTCACTGGGGAAGGTTGGGAAGGGGGTGATGGATAAAAGGCTACACATTGGGTACAGTGTATATTGCTTAGGTGACAGGTGCACTAAAATCTCAGAAATCACCACTAAAGAACTTATCCATATAATCAAAACCACCTGTACTCCCAAAACTGAAATAAAACATTAAATAATTCAATTTTGCCTGTATTCTAGGAATAAATAATTAGATAATTTTAAAAAACTTTTCATTTACAATAACATAAAAAATACTTAGCTAATAAGCAGTATCCTGAATTGGATCATGGGACAGAATAAAGGATATTAGTGGAAAAACTGGTGACATCCAGATACAGATATCCATCTGTTGTTTACTAATTAGAATATAACTTAGTTGTGTTATATAATATTCTTAGTTGTAACAAATATACAATGGCTTTCTTGGATGCTAACATTAGGGGAAACTAGATGAAAGATAAGTAAGATCTCTCCATAATATCCTTACAACTTCTCTGTAAATCTAAAATAAACACAAAATACTTAATTTCTTTAAAATTAAAAAGACATCATTAGACATCAAAGACATGCAAATTAAAACACAGTAAGATGCCATTACATATCAGATAGAATGATTAAAGTTAAAAAGACTCATGACAGTACTGCATATTGGCAAGAATATGTAGCAACTGGAAATCTGAAACACTGATGGTAGGGAGGCAAAAATATTACAGTATATTTGCAAAACAGTATGGAGATTTCTCATATAGTTAAACAATATCTATTATATGATCCAGCATTTCCATACTTAGATATTTATCCAAGAAAAAGGAAAGCATAAGTCCACCCAATGACTTACACTCAAATGTTCATGGTGATTTCATTTAGACAGGCTCACACTGGAAATAGCCATATCAACTGGTGAATGGATAAACCAATGGATAAGCCGGAATTTCAGCAATGCTCAGCAAGAAAATTGAATTAAATATTAATATATACAACAACATGAATGAATCTAATAAATGTCCTGCTAAGTGAAAGAAATTGATCCCCAAATACTATAGACATCATGGTTGCATGTATATGAAGTTCTAGAAATTTCTTTTTTTTTTAATTTATTTTTTATTATTATTATACTTCAAGTTCTAGGGTACATGTGCATAA
>NW_012115566.1:741984-758399 GCF_000951035.1 Colobus angolensis palliatus | reverse complement strand
AGCTGCTGTGAGCTCCACCCAGTTCAAACTTCCCAGCGGCTTTGTTTACCTACTTAAACCTCAGCAATGGTGGGCGCCCCTCTCCCAGCCTCGCTGTTGCCTTGCGGTTAGATCGCAGACTGCTGTGCTAGCAATGAGGGAGGCTCCGTGGCCGTGGGACCCTCCCAGTCAGGTGTGGGTATAATCTCCTGGTGTGCCCGTTTGCTTAAAGCACAGTATTGGGGTGGGAGTTACCCGATTTTCCAGGTATTGTGGGTCTCAGTTCCCCTGGCTAGGAAAAAGGATTCCTTTCCCCCTTGCACTTCCCAGGTGAGACGATGCCTCGCCCTGCTTCAGCTCTCGCTGGTCAGGCTGCAGCAGCTGACCAGTACCGATTGTCCGGCACTCCCTAGTGAGATGACCCCAGTACCTCAGTTGAAAATGCAGAAATCACCGGTCTTCTGTGTTGCTCGCGCTGGGAGTTGGAGACTGGAGCTGTTCCTATTCGGCCATCTTTGATCTTTTCTAAAATAACAAATATAATGCTTTTCATTTAATTTAAATATTATCCTATTATCATAAATATTTTAATATATTATCATGTTGAATAAATGTTAATGGACTCTATTGTTAATTGGCTCTACAATCAACAGAGACAACCTACAGAATGGGAGAAAATATTTGCAAACTACCCACTGGACAAGGGGTTAATAAAACATACAACACCTGATTGTACTGATCGATAAAGGCACCAGAGTATTTTAGAAGACAAAAGGCAATGATAGCACTTCTTTTAGCCAGGCATCTCTTAATTACACAACTTTGTACAATGCACCAACTGCACAAACTTATCTAGTAGCTATGAAAACCTATCTTTATTTTCCTCTCTCATCCTTCTGCTTTCAATCTTTTCTTCATCAACAAAAATTTCCATTATTAATTCAACTTGCTACTGGCATTTAGTGTTCCTTCAGTGCTTGAGTAAATTATTTAATTTTATGCAAATTAATGGATGTGTTTTATTATGTCCCAGCAAGTACATGTGCTCTTTGGTGCTGACTGAAAGGGAGAACTAACTTTATGTGTCGAGAATAGAGAGTATGCACAATTGCAGTAGTTTTTCTCAACTTAATGGAATCATCTGCTTGAGAGGTTATTCCTGAATCTGTAAGGGTTAGCCTCTGGGGCACATAATGAAAATCCTAAAATACCAGTACCTTTCTAAAAAAATAGAAGTTTATATCTCTCACCCAAAAAAGTTCAGTTTGTCTGGATTTCAGCCTCCTTCTGTCTTTCTGTTCCAACATCCCTTAGCTTTGGCACTTGTCCTTCTTGTGCAGGCTGTCGACTAGCACTTCAGACATCACACTGAGTTCCAGGACAGCTGAATGGATGAAGAGTGAAAATAAGGTATGCCACTTCCCTTTAAGGAGCTCTCCCAACCTACTTCAATTTACAGTTTATCAGTCAGAATGATTTGTAGGATGCACCAAGCTGCGACAGGAGCTGAGAAATAGATTATTTCTGAATGCATTTGCCACACTAGGTAAATTCATTATTCTGTTACTAAATAGGTGGAGAACGCTAGAGAAGATAGCTGTCTTGCTTATCCCCATAAACCTAATAAAAATCCCTTGGCTTTATATGTAATCCAGAGAATGATAACTGTAAGAACTACATTTTAATCATTTTCAAGAAATCAGATTCTAGTTCAAAGGTACTAAAAAGAGCAAGCCAGATAATATAAGATTAGGGCAATAAAAAATTCCAAAGAGGACGTTGTGCCTATTTTATAAGGGGGTTATACTAAGGGTAATTTCCTACCCAAATGACACTTTCCTCTTCCCTATTCCTTTTCCTTTATGTCATTATGTCATTTAAATGATATATATTCACTACCATACTCACTTTTCTTTAAAACTGGGTACCTTACTGAATTCATTATCTTTCCTAATATATACTTTTGCTTCTCTATTTTGTTATGTTTACTTTTGATAGGAAAAAGTGGATGCTTTGTGAAACTCATTTGTGATTAGAAGATTATAACTTATTAGTTTGAATCTTTTCTAATAATCAGTATAAATATTAACTTCAACGTAATGTGACATGATAGTTGCTTGTGTAGTTTTTTAACTATTTTTGATGATTATTATGCTTAATTCATACCAAAGTTAAAATCTGAATATTTTAACAATTTAGAGTGATCAAAGAATTGGTTGCAATAGCACATTTCACTTTAATTCATATTGTACTGTGTGCACAGCCTGTGATAGCAATTAATACAGGTTATTCATTTTACTTAACTGTTGATTAATCTGCATTTTATATTTACTACTTTTGCTTCCCAAGTGAGACAGACCTGTCCATGAAAATCAGGAAGTGGTTGAGAGATTCAGTCAAACTGCTTCCTGATATTCTCCAGTGAGAAGACAATGTAAGTCTCTAGGGAGGAGTGTGGCAGGATAGGGATTCAAAACACAGAGAGAACTGAAGTATGACGTATTCATATCCCATTGCTTTTTAGGAAGAATTATGTAATCCTTATGTAACTAGCACAGCCTCTCTTTCTCTCTTTCTGTGAGTGTGTGTGTGTGTGTGTGTGTGCGCGCGTGTAGCTGAGGGCATTGCTAGAAGGGATGTGGTGCACTCTCACAAGGCACACAGTCTTCCTGAGATCAGACACTGTCTCTGACTGCAACAAAGGCTTCTCAGCACAGTCTTAGGAGTGAAGATGGGGCAGATTTACATCCTCTGAATTTGGGAAGTTATAAGGAGCTGGTGCAGAGAAAATCAGGAAGTGGTTCATCGGAAGCAAAAATCATCTATTTTTTTCTCTCAAATGTTATGATTAAAGGTATGCAACATAGCTGATGCCTTAAGAAAAGAGGGCTGTGGAAGACAGTGAATTAAGGTATAAAAATGTACAGCCAATACCTAAAGAATTTGTCAGTTCAGGTCATTATTTAAATTAGTTATTTTTTCTTTCTCTGAAGTACAACTCAGCTTCTTAGTACTCCTGTCACAAAATTGCCATAAGTTGTTTTAAATTAATTATTTCATAAGACATTGACATAGCTCTTATTTTTGGGGAATGGACCTACAATTATCTTGTACATGGTAATTCTGTCAAAGGATAAAACAGTTTCTAAGGGGTTAAAATATCACCCAGTTAAACATTAAGTCCTTGATGAAGTGACTATGGGGAAATAGTAGAAAACAATGGGTAGTCCTATCCATAATTTTTAATAACTAATTTACATAAATTATATGCACTTCTAAAGTGTTTAAAAGTATTATATCATAATTAAGGTTAACATTTATTGTATTTTGTATGCCAGAAAGTGCATTAAGTGTTTTGGATACAATATTTAATAGTGTATCACATGTTTTCTTTCTGCTTATAGGAAACGGAGAAACACTTCACCATGAAAACAGATGAACTAAGGGACTGAACCAGGTAAGGAACACTTCTAAATATGCAGAGCCCACCTAAAATGAATGACTTGTGCTGGATTATTTCTGAAGTATAACTATATAGAGTGTGTTCATCTTAGATCTGGAGTCTGTGTAAGGTGGCATGAGGATAAGTCATTGACCTATCAAAATTAACTTACCTCCTTCCTCTATCTTTTTCATAAATCCAACAATCACTGAAAGTTCATCTTCTTATTGAAACCTTCAGAAACTTTCCAGTGTTTAGTGCCAACTTAAGGTTTTGTAACATTAAATAAGAATCTATAAAACGTAATTTATCAATGGGTGTGAAACCCCATCTTTTCAGATTATGTCACAGTGCCAATTTGAATGACTTGATTACTGACTCTTAATATAGATTATTTTATAGGTTGATGGTAACAGAATATTCCATGCAATGTCCTATGAGTTCATTAATATGAGACTTTAAAGGGCAGAAATTTTGCATTTTAATAGCCATTTCTTACTTTTTATTCATGGTTTGCTTCTACAATGTTTGCATATTTATTTACTTATTTATTTAGAGAGAGGGTCTCACTCTGTTGCCCAGGCTGGAGAGTGGGGGTGAGTTCTTGGCTCACTGCAACCTCTGCCCCCTGAGTTCAAACAGTTCTCCCACCTTAGCCTCCTGAGTAGCTGGGACTATAGGCAATCACCACCATGCCCGGCTAACTTTTGTGTTTTTTGGTAGAGACAGGGTTTCACTATGTTGGCCAGACTGGTCTCGAACTCTGGACCTCTAGTGATCCACCTGCCCCAGTCTCCCAAAGTACTGAGATTACAGGGATCAGCCACTGTGCCTGGCCTGTTTGCATTTTTAAATCAAAACAATTCATCAAGAAAAACAGAAAGTGCTTCATCATTCTATCTTTACAAAGAAACGATAAATCAGAAATTTTAGGTCAAGAAAACGTATCAGATGAGAGACAGAAGCAATATCCATGCCAAATTGTTCTACTACCTACCAATGTTTCTTCAGGCCCCTGACAGTTCTTCTTCCAAAGGTAGTGATGAAAATAAAACATTTTTGGTATGTTTACAAAGCTGACCTCTACTACATAGACCTCAGCGTGCCTAGACTAGGGTCAATAGGTGAGGAGTCCTAAAAAACAGTAGAAAGTGTAATTAAAAGTCAGATTTTACCTAGTTCAGTGCTATTTTGAGTGATAGGAAGGGAGAGGAGAATTTTGCTACATTTGTTTGTGTTCTCACTTTCAGTGAGTCCCATACATTTATTTTTATATGATTTGTTATTTATTCCTAGATAGAATACCATGCATTGTCAGTTTCCTTGGAAGTACTCACAGACATTCACTATGTCTGATATTGTATACTTTTTAGTTGTTATTACTGAACTTTGTTAGATTTTGAACTGTACTTATCATTGGATGCATGCTTTCATTCATCCTGCGAGTCTTAAAAGTATCAAGCGATTTGCAGAGTGCTTTAGCCTTTGTGGTCAGTCTTCACTGTTTCCGGCCCACTACTAGGTGCCTCCTGTTCCCCAATACCTGCTAACTAACCCTCATCCCCAACACACACATTTGCATTTGTTGTACACCATCTAAATGGGATAAGGGTTTTTATGAAAGGAAATCTTCATCTTATCACCAGTTAAGAAACAATCAGACATTCTTCTTTCCTGACTGGATTTTCCTTTTTGTCCTTCCATCAATGCCACTGAAAAAACTATAGTCACTTTGGAAGTAAGGAAATACAATGGGTAAGATATATAGCTGCACATTTAACTGACAAGTGAGATGACAAACTTTCCACATACAGAGCTTTCTATGAAGCTGTATTAAATATTATTGAATAATTAATCAATTTAAGGAAATCTTTTGTGTTCACATACACACACAGAAAGATAGGTAGGCTATTGTCTCAGTTTTCTTTGGCTCAGCCTGAAGTGAATTGTGTTACTTCATGAGAAATATAAATATTAAAATTAACTGCAATGCAAGGACAATGTTTATATAAGCTTTACTATGTGTGTGAATGCATTATAATAGACTACTCAATGTGCAGGCAATTCTTCCAATAGCCATATGCCTTGAGGGTCCATGCAATCATGCAGAGTTGCTACTTCACATTTAATAGTGTTTTGATCAATCCACTTGTTCTTCATCTTTAACTTTTTAGTTAAAAGTTGCTTAGGTGAATAGTACTCAATTTAATAGATTTAAATGATCTATAATATACAACTATTTTTCCCTAAGACATAGCATTCAGTGGCATGTTTATGTATGTATGTATGTGTGTTTGTATTTCTTGCATTTCTTCTCTCCATGATGGTAGATGAATAGACAAAGATAAAAAACAGAGATGAAGACGTTAAATAGAAGGAACGATTAGGAAGTGTGTTGTAAAATTTCCCAATAGGTAAAATAGAGGAAGATAAATGTGTTGTGACAGTATATATATGTATATGCACTGCTATACCTGGTACTTATTGAGCACCTAATTACTTTCCTAAGTGATTGTGGGAATTAACTTAATCATCACAGCAACTTCATGAGGAATCCAAACTGCAGTACACCAACTGCAAGGAATATTTTGTCAAGAGTAGATAATTATTAGATTGAGAGAAAAATAACTGTAACATTTGAGATTCTTGAGGGAGACCAGATTTAATTTCAGAAAATAGAATATGTACCTATGGGCAGAATATATAGGCAGCCATAGTAAAACTTAGCATTAAAAATTTTTTTTCATTACATGAGATCTTAATTGTTAATGATGCTAGGTATAATGGCAAGCAAAAATAAATAAATGAAATCCCAGATGCAGTACCTGTGTCTGGGGCTATTGTCAGGAAGAAATTAGCAAGTAATTGTCACCAGAGTGGTAAAAGTGCTATCACAGCTGTTACAGGGTGGTGACAACACAGCGGGGTTGGAAGGGGGGTCATGACTACTATGGGGACGAAGGCGAAGGGGAATCGGAAAGAGTTTCCAGAAAGAAGACAAAACTATGCTGGAACTTGAATATTGATAGGCGGTTTACTAGGTGGACAATTAGTGAAGCAAATGTCCAGCCCCTATGGGAAAATGAGCACAAAGAAAAGAAAGTATGTGTAAGCAAGGCGTATACTCAATACGCAAGTAATTTGATATAACTGTAACATGAGGCCCATTTGGGTAAGGGATGAAATAAAAGTTTCTATCAATTGTCAGTGGCCCAGCCCATAGATTTTCACAAACCTTGTTAAGCACTTTGAATTTTCACTTGCAGGCGATGGTAATTTTTATTTAGCAAAGAACAGTCTGATAGAGAAAGAGTGGCAGACAAGAAATATTAAAAGTAAAAACATTAGTTGCTATGACAAAAATTATCTAAGCAGTACAATATAGACAGAATTTGAATGGCTGTGATGCAGCGTTCACACGGCTGTCCCTTCTTGTCTTTCACATCTTAGCTCACACTTCTCATTCTCAAGAATCCTCTCTGACCACCTAATCTAAATTGGTTGGCCATCAGGACATGCCCTCATTTTAATTCTCTGTATCATAGCAATTATTTATTTATTGAATAATTAATTTGTTTTACTGTACTAAAGTATAATTTCCATTTGGGGAGAAATGCTTTTTGTTTATTGCTGAATCCCAAGATCGACAACAGTAACTGAAAAATACTCTGGCTCAATACTTGTTGAATGAACGAATGAAGAAAGCAAGTCAGTGTCAAGATAAATGGATATGTACAAGAGACCCTTTATTTGGTAGTATTTGACAACTGATTAAAGGAAGGGATGAAGGGAGAATTAAGCTAAAATTAACGTTTTAAAATTTTATGCTTGGTGATTATATTTTGGACAAATCAACTGAGATAGTGAACACAGAATAGGATTTGGTTTGAAAAGGTATGGGGATGAGTGTAATTTTTGAATTTTATAATGCAGGTAAGAAATTCATTTCTCTGATTTACTAAAATTCCTAAAAATAATAATGACTTATTTCCCTCATCCAAAGGAATCTTTTTAGTGACTTTGGTGTTTCTCTTTCCCAGGTCATGAGTCTTAACTGTTCCATGTGGCAGGACAACAGCATGTCTGTCAAACACTTTGCGTTTGCCAAATTCTCTGAGGTCACTGAACAGTGTTTCCTTCTATTTACCCTCATCCTACTCATGTTCTTAGCGTCACTGACAGGCAATGCTCTCATAGCCCTTGCTATCTGGACCAACCCAGTCCTCCACACCCCCATGTACTTTTTCCTGGCCAACTTGTCTTTCCTGGAGATCGGCTACACTTGCTCAGTCATACCCAAGATGCTGCAGAGCCTGGTGAGTGAGGTCCGAGGAATCTCTCGGGAGGGTTGTGCCACACAGATGTTTTTCTTTACATTGTTTGCTATCAGTGAATGTTGCCTTTTGGCAGCCATGGCGTTTGACCACTACATGGCCATATGCTCCCCACTGCACTATGCAACACGAATGAATCGTGGAGTGTGTGCTCACTTGGCAATAGTTTCTTGGGGAGTAGGATGCATGGTGGGCCTGGGCCAGACAACCTATATTTTCTCCCTGGACTTCTGTGGCCCCTGTGAAATAGACCACTTCTTCTGTGACCTCCCACCTATCCTGGCACTCGCCTGTGGGGACACATCTTATAATGAAGCTGCAGTCTTTGTCGTGGCAATCCTTTGCATTTCCAGCCCATTTTTACTGATCATTGCTTCCTATGGCAGAATTCTAGCTGCAGTGCTGGTCATGCCCTCACCTGAAGGCCGCCATAAAGCTCTTTCCACCTGTTCTTCTCACCTGCTTGTAGTAACACTCTTCTACGGCTCAGGATCTGTCACCTACTTGAGGCCCAAGGCTAGCCATTCACCAGGAACAGATAAACTCCTAGCTCTCTTCTACACAGTGGTGACATCCATGCTCAACCCCATCATCTACAGCTTACGGAACAAGGAAGTTAAGGCAGCTCTCCAGAGAACCGTGGGCAAGAAAAAAATTTTGACCCATAGTTAAGTATCAGAGGGCTTTGAAAATTTGCTTCTTGGAAAAGATGTACAAACCTCCTAAAAATTAACAAACAAACAAAAAGCTGTGTACTCTTCCACATGTCTTGTAAGGAGCTTCTTTAGTTACAGTGATGGTAATTTTTGAGTCATCTCTGTACTTAGAGTATAAAATTACCAGTTTACACCTGAGAAGCCAGGCAAATTCTTACTCTACACTCTCAGGCATTTTCTAGCCCCTGAGGGGCCTATCTGACTTTTGCTTTGGTCACAAAGGGGTGTGTTTTTAAAGATGCCTGTCCCCTATGATTCTTAATTACCTAATAATTCTAGAAAGTTTATTATTTCCTTCCATAAAAATGTCTTAAAATTCAACTTTAATTATTGGTACATAGAGTCAAATAATTATTTTTGTGATTTGCATGTAACTATAAAATATGTAAACCTTAAAAAAAAGCACCCTCTTAAGTTTCAGAAGCATTTGTTACACAATATTAAAAGAAAAATATGGGCAATTTTTATTGAGAGTTCTCACGGTAAAATGTTTTTAAAAAGAGAAATAGTATTAAAATGCAAAGATGGAGAAAGAAAATGGAACTAAAATTAATATAAACTTTTAAAAATGTAATTTAAAAATGTATATATGTGCAGATGGATCCTGATGCAATAGATTTGGAGATCATCCAAAAACTTGCTCTTCAGAGGACTGAACATGGTTATAGCACAATTCCGTAGCTCTAGGCGCCTACAGAAGCATTGCCTTGGATTTAAACATCTAGTTGTCAGAGAGGGGCTCTGTTAACATTTGATCTATGAGGAATTAATAACTACTCATATAATAGTTGTAATAGAAGAAACAGTGGAGAATTGTGATACTTCCATGATCTTGCTTAAGGTTATCTGCCAAATAGAGAGATGTAATCTTCTCTCAGAATGTGGTATTTCTACTATTGAGGAATAATGGTGATGCTCACTAATGACCAAGGTGTATGTTTTGCTGGATATCCCAATTTTATGAAAACCTGACTTATTAATGTAAATGTAAAACTGTGGTTTTTATTTATACTGCGTGTATAGTAATTGACAATATAAATAATCTGAACAGGCAAGAATAACTGACTAGTTAACACAGACTACAATTAAAAACAGAAATTATATTTAGTTATTAGATAATTTATAAGTATGTTTATAAGTTTAGAAAGAAATGTAAATGTGATTTATTAAGTAATGGAGCATGTTTTAATAGTTGTATAGTATGACCTCTTCTTTTTGCAAGAACTTTATATATAAATTTGAGTGGATCCAAATGATATGTCAACAGTAGTTTCTCTAGGCAGTTATATTACTGGTGAATTTTTTTCTTCTCTCTGTTTCTGAAATATCTTCAATAAACATGTATGTCATGTGTAATAAAGATATAAAATATTAAATTGTTGACTTCTTTTTAAAAGCCTTTTTCTTTGTTTGTTTATTTTTATTTTTTTATTTATATTTTCCTTCCCTTTTCTTACAAATTGTTGAGGTTTTTCTTAAAACAAATGTAATACATGCTTTTCAGGACAATTTATAAAATACACAAAAATCTAAAAATTCAAATCTAATTGAGTTATATTCTTGCAACCCAGCAATAATCAATGTAAATATTTGAGTTAATTTATTGTAGCCTGGATATTTTAGTGGAAAGTGCTGTATTCACTCGCTCCTCTCATTCCTCTTTGTGAGTGCCATAGACTGCAGCTGCTTTTAACTGGCCATCTTGGCCCCTCCCCTATCTTAATATATTTTTAAAAATGTGTTCTGGAAATTTTTGTGTTTATTTGTAGAATTTGGCCATTTACATATTTTATAACTGCTATATTGGGATTTGTAGATACCATTCTTCTATGCATTTTCTATTTGTCCAATCTATATTTATGTTTCATTCTACTGCATTTCTTTACATTTAATCAAATATTGTTTTATTATTACACTTTCCTCACCATTTAGGTCATTTGCAATACATTATTTTAACATTATTTTACTTGCTATGTTAGAAATTACAAGACATGTCTTTGATCTATGTAGGTTAATTTAAGTTAGTGTTTTTGGCAATTTGTTTTCTCTATAAACCAATTTTGAATAATTTCTACTCTGTTATTAAGTGAAAAAAGCAAAGTATAAAAAGTATCTATCAACAGTGGACTACCATTCAAGTAAGAAAAACAGTGATGAAATATGCATAGCTGCTTATTTGGGCAAAGAAAATAAACACAGGAAGGAAAAACTAGAAACTAAGAAGTGGTTTCATACAAGAGATGGGTGGGAAAGGTGTAAAACACAAATGGAATGTGAAGGGGTTAGTAGGGATGATGAAGTGGTGACACTTCTCTGAGTATATGTTTCTGTATAACTCTGACTTTAGAACCACAGTCATGTTTCAAATGTTCTCCAAATAAATAACTAACTAAAACCAATCAGGATATGACTGAAGCCCAAAAATGATATAAGCTAATAAAATTTTAAAAGTATGTAAAATAAATAGCATAACCATATTTAAAAGGGGACATAAAAGAGCTAACCTAGATAACTTTGGAAAAAAATATTTTAGTAAATACATATGGCTAAAGACAAAAGAACTCTACACAAATACTGTACTGTAGTTAATATCTATTTTTCAAGGTTAGCTATTCTGAAAGTACTTTGTGTGTTTACTAAGTCTCAAAATAAATGATATATTGCAGAAGATGAGAGCAAATTCTCTCATTTTGTGGGAAAAGATTACAAATAAAGAATGAGAGAATGGTTGAATGAACCTTGTGATGTTGAATTGTAATTGACAGTATTGGTAAGATCTCATGGTTTTATATATATTATATGTACATATATATGTAAACATACATCATTATATCACATCTATCTATTCATCTGTTGTGTGAGAGAGAAAAAAATGCACATAAATGTGCGTGTATGTATGGGTTAGTGTATACATATTTTATATATACATAATTTCCTACCTCTCTGTGTTGAGGGAACCTGGAAGCAATGACAGCCCAGTAACAAAGAACACACCTAATGCCCAGATAATGGTTTCTAAATATCATTCTCCAGTTAAAGAAACCAGGGCTCACTGGAGAAGTGTTAGATTCCAGGAATGAAGCAAAGAATATATAAAATAAGCCTGAAAAATCTGTGGTGCCAGAAAGTAAGGAAGTATTTCAGAAAGGATGGGGCATATTCAAAGAACACAGGAAACAACATGAAAAAATTCCCAATAATTGGAATTTGTGTTTTGTGTTTGACACAATTTGCAGCCAAACAAATAATGATAGTTTATAATTTAAAGAAAAAATTAAGTCACATGTTAAACAGATGTATCTCTATTTTCCAAAAAACTATATGAAAATTAAATTTTACCATAATGTAGTACATCATAATATATGAATTAGCCATAGATAGAACTAAGAAAATTCATTACCCTCATCCAGGTTATTATATTTGAAAATGTATTCATTTCCATTTAATAGTAATAAATATTCAGTGTACAGAATCTGAAAGGAATGTAAAATGGGACAAAAATCTGTAGTTACATTCCATAGGTATAAGTAATTTATATTTTTCCTCTCAGAGTAATAAATAGATTATCTCTTTTCCCTCTTTCCCTCTCTTCTTCCTTCTCTCTCAGACTTCAGAAAATGAGACAATATATAATCCATTTTACGTTTTATATTCTTTTTACTGAATACAAATGTTTGGTGTGTACTACTTTTCTTTTAACTTTTATTGAAGTTATTAAAATTGTGGTCCTTAACGATAACCATAATGCCAAACGTCATTAAATATAAGTACTGCATACTTATTTTAATTCAGTATGCATTACTACTACATGGTTACATTATAGTTTCAGGATCCAAAGCCAGGAAATCCTAGAGCCCAATCTTGGAACATGTGCTTACTCTTTTTGGAACAAGAGACAACTCAGCTATCTCAGCTTCAGTTCCTCCATTGGAGACTATCATTTTCTCAGAGGTTTGAAATAGAATTAGATGAGATGACAAGAGTAAACCATTTAGTATAATTACTGACCTAACTCAAGGAAGATGAGGATGTTAAGGATGACAGCTATTGATCTGCTAAGGTTTTTTTGTCATCTATTTCATGGATTTATTTTTTCTCAAAAGAATCTTTATCATTGTATTTTACCTTTTTAAAAATTTTATCTCAAACATTTAAACCTTTAAATTTGTCATTTTCTGTTTTCTTTAAAATTACAGTTCCAAACGAAATAGTGTTTAGTAAAATACTTGTTCTAAAATTATATTTTTAAAGGATTGATTTAGGGAGAAATGACAATGGGAATTACACGCTATTTGTGCATTTTGCCTACTTTTATCTCATGAAACAATTTTTAAAATAAACGAACCATATAAAGATGAATTAAATAGATTTTTTGTTATTCAATAAGAAGAATCAATATTATACAAATACAATATTACTTAAAATACTCTAGCTTTAAAGCTGTTATGATTTTATAGTATGGACATTCACTTTTACTCCCATTTTCTGTGCTGTTATGCAAACTCACACTGTCTTTTTCCTAAAATATGCAGAATATGCTGGCATTTTTATTCCAGATGAAATAGAGAATTATGTCAATTATGCAAAATTATACTGATATGTTGAATTGTCATTTAAGAACAAACTATTTACTCAAGCTTTTCAATACTTAGAGCTTCAAAGTTATTCTGATAGACAATCTACACATTTCTTACACATATTCCAAGGTATTTATCTTTTAATGCTATTGTGAATGACATTCCTCATTTTCAACATGAAGTTTAAGGACCTCAGGGATGGAAATATTAGTTAATCACAGATTACATTTGTGTTGCATATTGGCATAATAGTCATTGCAAGGATGTTCTATGTTGTGGTACCATGTTTTGTGTGAATACTTCTCCTTTATTCTTCATCCAGCTTTCATTTTCCTTTCATCCTCCTTTCCCAGCACAAATTTAAAGATGTGTGGCCTTGGATATGAATTCATACTTGAGAACATATGTAGATGTACCTTTATATATGTACACACACATACACAGGCACAAACAAACAACATGTGGTCTTGATCTCATTTTGTGTGTTATTTTTGTATTTATAACTGTATTTAAAATTAAATTATACATGGCATATTCATTTATTGAGTCTGACTACATCATAGTATGTCAGTTAATGCATTCACCAACTTCAATTTATCCATTATTGTGCAAATGAACACCTGCAACACTGCAAAAATGTCTGTGCTGAACATTGTTATTCAAAGTTATCTTTATGAATCTATCCTTCAGTTTTTTGAGGATATATACAACAGGGACTATGCATACTAAATCTTCACTGATTTTCAGAATAATTGAATCATTTTACTCTCCAACCAGAGTTCCCATTTTCCCACATAATTACCAACTTTTGCCATATTATTTTCTGAAATATGCCGATATAAAGAGTATTTTTCTAAATTATAGTTAAAATTAGCATCTTTTTATTTACACGTTAGTGGATTGATATCCTTTCACCAATGTTTCTGTCGAATTTCCTATATTTCAAATATTAATTTTCAGGACATCCCCGTCTAAAAGACATTAATTCCATGTAGGTTTTAAATCTTTTCCTTGTCTTCTCCTAGCCTGTTGTTACTCATCTCTTAATTTGTCGGTAGGATTATTCACAGAAAAAAAAAATTGGTTTTATGTAGTTAATTGTATTGATTTTTAAAATTTTTATTTTGTATTTTTCATATCTTGATCAACAAAACCTTTATGTCATTACAAGTACACAAAATAATTTGCTACATTCCTCCTGTTGGCTTTACATTTGTGCCCTTCAGATTCAGTTCTTAACTTATACGGACTAAGAGGCGGGTAATACAACTTTTTTTCTATATAATTGGCTAATATTCCTAAACATATGTCCTAAAAGCAATTATTGGTTCCTGATTTGTGTTGACCTCTTTGCGTACCAATTCTCTAAGTCTGTTTTGGATTTTCTAGTTTATCTCACAAGTCATTAGACTTTTCCAACTGTAGTGTCACTACTATGTTTTTATTATTATACGGCTTCACAACAACATGTATTAATACCTAGTAGACAAGTCCATTCTTTTTTCCTTTCACATTGATTTAGCTACACATGAATATTATTTTTCCACATAAATGTTCATAACAGCTTGCTGAGTTGTTCAATTATCCTATGAAAATTTTTATTGAAATTGCATTGTAATTATTTTGTAGAGAATTCACATCTTGAAAACAGCTAGATTAACCCTTAATGAAAAAGTATATGAGCATATGGTTATAGCAGATGTCTAATCAACTTTTTGAATTTTAAAATGTTCTTTTTGAGTATCTGCTTTATATGTTGCCCCCGTTTCCAGAAACTTTAAATTATTTTTTTCTTATTTATTTATTTTATTTTTATTATACTTTAAGTTCTAGGGCACATGTGCACAACGTGCAGTTTTTTTATATATGTATACATGTGCCATATTGGTGTGCTGCATCCATTAACTCGTCATTTATATTAGGTATATCTCCTAATGCTATCCCTCGCCCCTACCCCCTCCCCACAATAGGACCTGGTATGTGATGCTGCCCTTCCTGTGTCCAAGTGATCTCATTGTTCAGTTCCCACCTATGAGTGAGAACGTGTGGTATTTGGTTTTCTGTTCTTGCAATAGTTTGCTGAGAATGATGGTTTCCAGTTGCATCCATGTCCCTACAAAGGACACGAACTCATCCTTTTTTATGGCTGCATAGTATTCCATGGTGTATATGTGCCACATTTTCTTAATCCAGTCTGTCACTGATAGACATTTGGGTTGATTCCAAGTCTTTGCTATTGTGAATAGTGCCACAATAAACATACGTGTGCATGTGTCTTTATAGCAGCATGACTTATAATCCTTTGGGTATATCCCCAGTGATGGGATGGCTGGGTCAAGTGGTATTTCTAGTTCTAGATCCTTGAGGAATCGCCACACTGTTTTCCACAATGGTTGAACTAGTTTACAATCCCACCAACAGTGTAAAAGTGTTCCTATTTCTCCACATCCTCTCCAGCACCTATTGTTTCCTGATTTTTTAATGATTGCCATTCTAACTGGTGTGAGATGGTATCTCATTGTGGTTTTGATTTGCATTTCTCTGATGGCCAGTGATGATGAGCATTTTTTCATGTGTCTGTTGGCTGTATGAATGTCTTCTTTTGAGAATTGTCTGTTCATATCCTTTGCCCACTTTGTGATGGGGTTGTTTGTTTTTTTCTTGTAAATTTGTTTGGGTTCCTTGTAGGTTCTGGATATTAGCCCTTTTTCAGATGAGTAGATTGCAAAAATTTTCTCCCACTCTATAGGTTACCTGTTCACTCTGATGGTAGTTTCTTTTGCTGTGCAGAAGCTCTTTAGTTTAATGAGATCCCATTTGTCAATTTTGGCTATTGTTGCCATTGCTTTTGGTGTTTTAGACATGAAGTCCTTGCCCATGCCTATGTCCTGAACAGTATTACCTAGGTTTTCTTCTAGGGTTTTTATGGTATTAGGTCTAACATTTAAGTCTCTAATCCATCTTGAATTAATTTTCGTATAAGGAGTAAGGAAAGGATCCAGTTTCAGCTTTCTACTTATGGCTAGCCAATTTTCCCAGCACCATTTATTAAATAGGGAATCATTTCCGCATTTCTTGTTTCTCTCAGGTTTGTCAAAGATCAGATGGCTGCAGATGTGTGGTATTGTTTCTGAGGGCTGTGTTCTGTTCCATTGGTCTATATCTCTGTTTTGGTACCAGTACCATACTGTTTTGGTTACTGTAGCCTTGTAGTATCGTTTGAAGTCAGGTAGCGTGATGCCTCCAGCTTTGTTCTTTTGGCTTAGGATTGTCTTGGCAATGCGGGGTCTTTTTTGGTTCCATATGAACTTCAAAGCAGTTTTTTCCAATTCTGTGAAGAAAGTCATTGGTAGCTTAATGGGGATGG
>NW_012115566.1:706600-741267 GCF_000951035.1 Colobus angolensis palliatus | reverse complement strand
GTTGGTAGGCTATTAATTGTTGCCTCAATTTCAGAGCCTTCTATTGGTCGATTCAGGGATTCAACTTCTTCCTGGTTTAGTCTTGGGAGAGTGTAAGTGTCCAGGAAATTATCCATTTCTTCTAGGTTTTCTAGTTTATTTGCACTACTGTGGCTATATCTTTTCTTCTATTATATTTTCCAACTGGTTACAGGATGTTTACAAAAATAGAAATCCCATTACCACAAGTGGAAGCATTTTATATGAAATTCAAGAATAAATTAAAAGAATGATATGCCATAGCCAAGTGGAATTTATTTGAGAAATTCTTCAGGAGTGTTTCAATAGATTACTGTTCGAAATAATGAGTAAATAACACTGATTAAAATTCAAAATATCTTACCAATTTTAAAAAAGGTTGGTGACATGTGACATCATAGGGAACAGTACGAAAATTATTTAATGAGACAAAAATGTTTACTCAAAACTAAATCTACTATCATGTTAATTAGAGAAATACTAGAGAAATCTCATTAATATCAGGAAAAAGTCAAGATTGCCAGCATTTATCACAATTATTTACTCTCTTTAAAAATATTTACTACCTAATATAATTTTGGAACAGTAACTGGATAAGAATTCTGAGACATGGGCATACATACATTTTAAAAGTCATATGAAATTAAAACAGAACAACAGTAATAAATGCACTGTAAAATTTTCATGAATCAGTACAATCAGTGGATATATTTCTGAGAAACATATCACTAGAAGAGTCATAAACTTTGCAATAAAAATGCAATTGTCTGAAATAATTTAAAATGTCATAAATCTGGTATTTAAAATCAATGACAAAATAATACATTATTTAATGGATCAAATGATGACCCACTAAAATAATGATGATATTAGATTGCTGACTCAATGATTTAACAAATATATTAAATATTTAAAGGATTAAATATATAAATATTTCACTGCAAACTGTGAATCTTACTTGAAGAATGGGGAGAAAATATAAATTCTTGCATAAACTTGGGATTTGGAATTTTTTATAAATCAAATTAAAAGTCATGATGATATGCTATTTTTTACCTAACAGATTATAAGATAAAAATAATCATTAAATTGGAATTGGCAGGGGGGAGGTGGGGAGGCTGTCTTGCACAAGTGTTAAGAGACATAGATAGATGTTTTAAAATTCTTTTAGATATGACAATGCCATATTTTTGACTCATATATTATTTCTAAGTAAATACATCATAGTATGTGTGCATATTTAATTATAAATTATATATTTAATTATAAAAATATTTTATCACAGCAGTTCTTAATATAAAGTAAAATTATAACAAATTTAGTAACCAATAATATGGCATTTACTCAAGTAATTTGGGACATCCTTGTAATGGAGCATTATTCAGGCACTGACATTATACATAATGGTAACTGATGTTGAAAAATGTTTATATTTGTTAAGGAAAATAACCAGTTATTAAAGAGAAACAAGTCTCATTTACCTGGTGTGTAGCTAGCTTCTAATAGTAAAGACATTGCTTCTTTCCTTTTTCTCCAACCATAGCAATGAACATAAGGATGTATACACTTGAGGGGCTTGAGCATGGGTAAAATAATTTGTCATGATATTGTCTCACTGCAGATACAGCAAATGTCCACTTGAGAAATGCCTCACTTCATGTTTCTCCCTTGAGAAAGCCCTGCCTGGACACTAAACACTCCAGGCTAATTAGCAATTTGGAGATACAGATCTCCAAGGTGTTGAGAGAACCTATATCCTACATACTTCTAATTTTTTTCTAATCTGGTTTTCTCCAGGGACTATTGCCCAAGAAATATTTACTTTCACCAGACTTGTAGGTATTGGGCAGTGATATTCACTTCAGGGGAGAAACTCTAATATGCTTAAATCATGTCACCAGAGATATTGTCTGCACACTGACAGAGGTGAAAGGAAGAAGGAGAATGATGAGCGAATGTAAGTAACCTGTCTTAATGCCTCATGTCACCATTCCTTTCTCCCTCTTGTGTTGCCTCCAATCACATTAGTCAGCTTTGACTGACTTAGCTACTTCTTTTAATGACTCACTTTGTGTCTCCTACAGATTTCCTTTTACGAGTCGTTTCTAAGGTCTGACTTTTATGTATTAATATCAAATGTAGTCATTGTTCATACCACAAAAATAATTAGAAAAATGCACTGGGAAAACAAAGTTCTTGATCCTCTTGCCAAGAGGAAATGGATTTTCCTCTAGATAATTCTTCCTTTCCCAAATAGCACTTAATAGCCTTTCTTCATCTTTTAGATTTGCAAAGATAGTTTTTCACAATACTATTTTCTGATTAAAATGTATATATACATAAGTATTTTATAAATTACATATAAATTTCATAATAATAAATAGAAAAATTATGTATAAAATGTATAAAATGTATATATGTGTAGTTTCTCTCCATATATGTGTATGTATATATATGAGTGTGTGTATATATAATATATATAAAACAACTCTCCTTCTCAGATCGTGTTAAGCGACTTTCTTCAAGTCAGTAGTCTTAGATTTAAACCATAGAGAAGGCAAATGGCTACATGTCTCACCTCCAATTTGTAAGCTGGTTCTCAGTGAATTGGAGAGAGTATGATTTCATATGATCAAGATAGAAAGTTAGTAATGAGTTGAAAGGCCCTTGTAGAACCATTCCTTATAATACAAATATTCAAATAAAATTGGAATATAATAAAAATATATTAGAAGAATAGATGATTTTGATTTCACTGATAATTCTGACATATAAATAGTACAGTCATAAGAACTTAATGTATTAAATAACTGAAATATGACTTTTAGTGACTAGCACTAGAACACATCAATCTAGGATAAATTAGCATTGTATGTTAAGAAGCATTGGGATAAGCAGAATATGGGAATCTATGCAACATGATTTTCCATTTTTTTAAGTAGAATTCTTTAGTATCCATATAAATTTAAACATTTAGTTTCAGAATTTAAAAATTTAAATCTTTATTTACTCCATTTAAATCACCATTTTGCTTTCTGAAATATAAAATTATCTAAACAAAATAATAAATTTAGCCTTCATTATTAACTAAAGATAAAAGATTCAGTAAGATTCTATGTGAAGGGCAGAAAATTTTGGTGCATAGAGGATAATACCATTAATAAAATACTAAGTCAAGTATGATGGAGTATATTATAATCCAGACAGTTTTTTTTTAATGTAGAACCATGGTGAAATGAGTTGACAAAGACATATTTTGTCTCTTCATAATCATGTGAAATAACACCTTGTCTTTAAATGAGTCAGAGCAGATGAGTTTTTAACTTTATTTTTAAACAAAAATATTTTGTGGCTATCAGTCTGAACAAATGTGTGCACTTCTGAATTTGTGAGTTTGCCTTTTGATGTGCATATGTTACAAATGTTTTATTTTTCAACTATAATAGATAAAGGATTTTGTGGTAGCCATGTAAGTTGTTAAATAAAGAAAATAGCTTCCTTCCATATTGAAATTCATCTGTGTCTGACACTGTATCATTCTGATCAGAAAATTAGTTATACAAAACCTTATTATAACCAACCTTGTCTATAAGACAGAAAGGACACAAAATATGTTAAATTTATTTTTCTGACCCACTTCCTCACTGTTATGTATTATTTTTGCATTACAATTTCTGTTAGAATGATCAATTGTCACTCATAATTGACTACTGGGTATTTATAGTCTCAGTATTCAGTTAAGTTTTTTCCTCCAAACAGAATTTCCTACTAACAGAATTGTATAGTCACCTGAACTGGGACTATACAATATACTGGGCTTTCTTTCATCTTTGAGTAGATTATAGTTAGTAATAATTTTCAACAAATGGGGAAAAGAGCTGATCATATAAAAAAAGGCTCACACCTGTAATCCCAACACTTTGGGAGGCTGAGGCAGGTGGATCATCGGAGGTCAGGGGGTCAAGATCAGCCTGGCAAACATGGTGAAACCTTGTCTCTACTAAAAATACAAAAATTAGCCGGGCATGGTGGTGCGTGCCTGTAATCCAAGCTGTTGGGGAGGCTGACAGGAGAATCACTTGAAGCCAGGAGGCGGAGGTTGCAGTGAGATGAGATCGTGCCATTGCACTCCAGACTGGGCATCAGAGCAAAGTCTCAATAAATAAATAAATAAATAAATAAATAAATAAAAATAAGGAGGATGGGCCAATGTTTATTGAGACCAAAAATAATGACCTAAAGAATGTTTTTGTTTTTAAGAATGTCTTTTTAATAATTATTATTATTTTTTCCTTTTCGGAGAAACCCCTCAAGTTAAAAACCTCAGTTAAGATTTTACTTCAAATATTGTATGTGAGTAGTAACAATATTTCTCTAAATTGAATTCCCTATGCCTATTTTTCTCTTTACCTTGGACGACTAATGGAAAGAAACAATCAAACCTCTGGGGGAGATTTTATTTTGCTTGGATTCTCAGATCAGCCCCAGTTGGAGGTCATCCTGTTTGTGATAGTTTTGATATCATATCTTCTAACCCTTGTGGGCAACACAGCCATTATTGTGATCTCTTGCCTGGACTCCAAACTCCACACGCCTATGTATTTTTTTCTCACAAATCTCTCCTTTCTTGACCTTTGCTTCACTACCAGCATTGTTTCCCAGCTATTGTGGAACCTGAAGGGACCGGCCAAGACCATCACACCCACTGGCTGTGCCATACAACTCTATGTATCCCTCTCCTTGGGTTCCACTGAGTGTGTACTCCTTACTGTCATGGCATTTGACCGCTACGTAGCTGTCTGCAGACCTCTCAATTATACTACTGTCATGGCCCCATCACTTTGCAAGGCCTTAGCAGGAATAGCCTGGCTAAGTGGAGTAGGAAACACTCTCATCCAAGGCACCATCACCCTCCGGCTGCCTCCACGTGGGAATCGCCATCTCCACCACTTCCTGTGGGAGGTGCCTGCCATGATCAAGTTGGCGTGTGTGGACATTCATGCAAATGAAGTCCTGCTTTTTGTGGCCACATTGGTTCTCCTTTCTCCTCCTTCTTCCTATGGCATTGATATTAGTCTCCTATGGATTCATTGTGCAAGCAGTGATAAATACTAAGTCAGTCAAGGCTTGGAGCAAGGCCCTAGGGACCTGTGGTTCCCATCTGTTAGTGGTGTCCCTCTTCTTTGGGCCCAGTTCAGCCATATACCTTCAACCAAAGAGATCCTATGGCCGCAGCCAGGGCAAGTTCCTCACACTTTTTTATACCATTGTGACTCCTACCCTCAATCCTCTCATATATACTCTGAGGAACAAGGATGTAAGAGGAGCCCTGAGGAGACTACTGAGGAGGGAACAAACTTTCTAATGGAAAAATCAGGAAACAGCAACTTTCTGTGCTGGAATTTTAGATAATAAATATGACATGAAATGACTTCCAAGTATGCACATATTACAAATGTCACTTGTCTCTCTGGCTCTATTTACATACAACATGGCTAACATAGTCTCGAAAAAAGAAGCAAGCATATAAATTCAAATTGCCTAGCTCATGGAACCATGTGTGTGTGTGTGTATGTGTGTGTGTGTGTTTACAAACATTTTAATACTCTCTCTTATTATCTTTGAAGGCTGAAGCATATATCAACATTGGGACATTTCGTGATGATCTACCCACTGTATTGTGCCTACATATATGATTAGGGAATTAAAATAATATTCAAACAGAAAATTTTAAAGTATTGATTACTGTAAGGAGAGAATTGTAGTATTTTCTTTGTAAAAGACTCACAATGTAATATTATTTAAAACATTAAGTACACATTTTCTTTCAAGAAATAAATACAGTCAAACAAAACTTGAAAATAAATGTGTGTGTGATTTTCTTTGTAGTAAAGGAATATATCTGTGAATCTACTTAAAATACTATTAAGAAAAAATAAAATATTTCTTTTTAATACAAATAGAAATAATTGTGTATTATAAATAATTATTGAATAATTTAATGAAATATCCAATATTTTTTAATGTAATTTCAGAGAGATTCAGGGCCTGCTTGAACAAACCTTGCATTTTATCCTATTTGACACTCTCTTGCTTCACTCAGTGTCTTTAAACACATGAACTCTTGGACAAGACAGCCTTGGTTTGAAATTTTGTTCCACTAAGTAGCTGGGTATAACCCTCTGCTCTTTACCCAACCTGTGTATTTTTCAGTTTAATCACTTTGTAGGTTTGCAGTGAGGGTTAAATAAATTAATCTATGTGACATGCTGAAAAATTAATCATGGCACTGGTAAGTGCTAAATAAATCTTTAGAATCATTAAAATACTTTTCAAAAACTGTTTTGTGTTTAGAAAACTCAAGTCTTCACATTCTTCCTCTATTAAACATATGCTTGGTTTCTTTGTATTCGTTTTGTGTTTCATATTATATTGTACTCGATATCACTTTTTTTTTTACTTGACTGGAAATACCAAGACCAACCAAACTCTCTCGTCACACCTCTTTGTATCAATACCAATTTGCACTTCTTTTTTTCCCAACTTTTATTTTAAGTTCAGGGGTACATTTTAAGACCAAATTTTTAAACTTTTCAAACTGTTCCCTTCATGTCTTATTTTTTTCTCCATGATAACTTTGAATGTTCTACAATAATTCTATGACTATGCTATTCTAATAGTAAATAAACTCTAACTAAAGTATTGAGCAGTTCATTGAATGTTTATGTTGTTTTTATTGCTAGGTTCTGTTTTTATTGTTTACTCAGTTATCTGACAAAAACACTGAAATCTATGATAAATTAATAAAGCTGGGACATTTATATTTATTTATTTATTTTGAGACAGAGTTTTGCTCTTGTTACTCTTTTTTTCCCAACTTTTATTTTAAGTTCAGGTTTGTTATATGGGTAAACACAATTTGCACTTCTTATGTGCCCATTTGCACTTCGGAATCTGTGCTCTAAAAAACATGCTTGAGACTCTGAGTCAGAGTGCTTGCGTTCCAAGCCCCATTCTATCAATCTAATTAACTAGGGCAATACTTAAGAACTTCATTGTGTTATGTCAAGTTATAGGTTCCTCACCTGGACAGGAGTGGTAACAGTAGTTCCTAAATTACTTGGCTGTAATTGCTTGGCTATCAGATCCGTAAATCTGACAACCCAGGTAGAGTTTAGCTCAAAGCCTGTGTCATGTTAATAGAAACCACTCAATAATTGTTAGCTACCTACACCACTTACGTAATTCTAAACTTAATAACTTAATAGACTTAACCCATTTAATAATCTTCTGTCTAATCACTTTTCAGAAATCTAACTCAGCATAAACTCTAAATATGGGTCCTATGTTACCTTTAGGTCTACCCTGCCCTCACATGCATAGAAAAGTGTTCTCAATACTGTCCCCTCATGTGTGTTAACCAATGCCCTCCATCTCATTCACACGGACACTGCCCTTATTCACATCTGCTATCTTGCTTCCAGTGATTGCAAACATGTGGCATGGGCTAAAATGGGTTTATGGACATGTTAAGTTTGGAAAGCAGAGTTTAATGTAATGACTGTGAGTGCCCTCAGCTGTGTAATACACTCTCTGCCTTACCACAGACCTTCACACCTGGCCCACAGAGAACGTATGGGTCACTCCTAGCTTTGAGGCACTTAAATTGTTGGTACCTATGACCAAATTTTTAAACTTTCCAAACTGTTCTCTTCATGTCTTATTTTTTTCTCCATGATAACTTTGAACGTTCTACAATAATTAACTTTTCTTTATGCTATTCTAATAGTAACTCCTAGTTACAAATAAATTCTAAAATTCCATAAAATCTGTTTCTCTACCATCTTGATTCAATTTGTGTCTTGTTTTCCTCAGCATGCCCTCAATCGCCCTACATTAAATTTATATTTAAATGCCCAGCAGTTTCTGGATATTTTTTCTTTTTATCAATCTTATGTGCTTTATGTCATATACACTGCTTAAAGTGAAACTTAAAGTTCATGTAGTCCACAAATATGTCATATTCACCCAAGCATAATCTCTTTCTTTTCTGCATTGTCATATTATTTTTCATGACATTAATAACTATGTGGGAAATAGATACCTCCTGAGGGATTTAAGTATTCTATTATAGTTAGAGGAGAGAAAATATAATCAGAAATGATAGGAGATACACTTGAAAGAATAAGATGTACCAAATCCTGGAGGATCTTGTATGCTAAGGAGGTTGGACAGTCCTGTGAGGCTCTAGGAGACTATCATGTATTATATAAGGTTCTGGACACTAGAATCCCACCAGAATAACTTCTCACTCCCACAGAAAGTTATTTAGCCTCTAGAAGGTAAAGTTTCCAAATTTATAGTGACTGAAATAATAGCGCAAATTTTATACATAAGATGATGAGGAGTGAGACAATACATATAACAAGCTTTGCAGAGTGCCCAGCACTTAGTAAAGTTCAATACATATTTACCTGTCAATATGTTCACAATGAGACTAACTCATTAGGTATTATTGAAACAGAAAAAAATTATTTTCCTGTTATCTATACTGCCCATGCCATGGTAGCGATTCTTTTCATGTTCCTGGATTACATCTTTAAAATGTCTTGTGACTTTTCTGGTCCCTTTCAAATGACAAAAAAGTCAAACTTTAGTAATAAAATATTATCATATCAGTGATTAAAATGTCTGCCTTCGGTTCATAACTAATTTGCAACTAAGACCCCTCAAATTTAGGCCTGTTCTAGTCTGAGCTCCTATAGGGATGTATGAGGGTTATCCGTGTCTCTAGTTCTCCATCTTGTACATGTTTCTCTCTGCCTTTAGCTTTATAAATGTGGTTTCTGAACCTGCCAGGATAAAACTCTGCAGATGGGGAAAAGGGAAGTTAGGCAGCAGGGTTTACTTTACTATGTATTATAGCTCAACACTGCCTCAATCAGTCTCTCACATTTATGTATTTTCAGACATGTATTATTAAATCTGCCCACTTTGTTCACCAGACAGCCACCAATACCTACAAAGTTCTCTAAGTCATTCCACTGAATTCCTCCTCCTAGACTTGAGGTGGGGAGCAAGAATGCAACATGATCCTCACCTAATAAATCTACCCTTCATCTTATAGGTCACTCCTCTAATCTTCCCAGTCCACGTAGGAATAATCAACTAAAGGCCACCATAGTGGGTGCTCATGATGTTTTCCGTGGATTTTTTCAGCTGCCTTGGCTGAAGGGCTGTCCTCTGCAGCCGACAGATAGATACACTCTTTGAAAAACTGGGTGAACCCAATGGCTAGCTCTGATCAGTTAGTTGTGAACAAAAGTAACCCATGTTAATTCCAGACCAGAACATTTAATCGCCAAAACAAAATCCTCCAAGTTGTCTCTCTCTTACAGCTATGAGTAATGTTAAGGATGCTGGCAACTCTGTCAGGCTGGGATCTTGAGAGGGAAGACATATGTCAGAGTTCCTTGCTAAACTTAACAGACATACGCTGTCAGCGAGAAACAAATATTTATTGTTTTAAACCATGGAATCTTTGAAACTCCTACCTAAGTTTGTGAGTATCTTCGTTTAGAATTTGGAAATTCTTGCCAACTACTGTTTCCTCTTGACTTTCATGACTCAGCTGAAACGGAAACTGAATCCTATACAACAAAGTTTTATGGTGATGTAATGTTGCATGGTAAAGACGAGAAGACACCTAGGAGAAAGAGCACAATGATAATAATATGAATGAGAGATGGTGATATTCCTAACCGGTATTTCTCTTGCTTTAGAATATAGGAACACCTGGGAATATGCCCTGTAACACAAATCTGAAAAATGCTCATTTATAGAATGGTGATTGAGATAAGTAAAGAAAGTGGGAAGTGATTTAAGACTATTAAGAAAGAATACACAGGATTTGCTGATAGAAAGAAATCCAGAATGAACGTTCAGTCTATTATGGGAAACAGGTGTAAGGTCATTTATTTCACTAAAATGGAAACTACAGCCTTAAGAGCTAGGTCACTTTCAGTTCAGTCTACTTTATTTTCACTTTTTCTCTGTGTCTTTCCAGCTGTGTTCTACTTCCCATCTTTTCTTGCCTGCACAAGGACCTAAATTCTTCAGCTTTCTTCTTTTCTCCTTTATCTTTTGTCTCAGCTTTTCCTATTTGTGTCTCTCCTGTGATGATATAAAAATACTCAAATATCTTATATACTTAAACTCATACATATTTTTAGTCTTTGGTTGCATGTAGCTACTTCTCTCTTTTTCATTTTAGCTATAGACAAAATTTATCAAAGAATAAACTTCATTCCTTGTACCTACTGCATCCATAGACAATCACTACTAAAACCTGGATACTCATAAATTAAACCATAACTGCCAAAGAATCAAAAACTTCTCTGACTTATTTGGACAGTAGAATTAAATTTGCATGGAATTTAAAGTCGTAGCCTCCCATGTTTCATAATGCATGCAAAGCTATCATTGATTTCTACAAGGGTACTCTCCTCCTTTATTTTATTGTTGTGATAATTTTATTATTTCTTTTCTTGTCTTTATCCCATCAATCACTACATTACACCTACTGTTTTCACTCAAGTGGATTTAAAGTACATTCCTCAATATAAGTTGTTCTTTGGGAGAATATATACTGTTATATGAAGTACTTATTATCAAAAAAATTCAATTTACATGTTCTTTAGATAGTATCAGATTTACTAGATAACTAGAACAATCAAATGTGTTTGTAAATTAATAAATATGCATTCATGAATCAAAAAAGAAATCACAAGACAAACCAGATGTATTAAAATGATATCATCCCCTAAATATTAGTAACAATATCACAGGGAGGGTGTACACCCCCTGCGATATTGGCAGTCATATCATTCTCTGCCCCTCCCCCGTCGTGTATTAGGAACAATATCACAGAGAGAGTGTACACCCCCTCTGATACTGGGAATAATATCATCCTCTCCCCCCTGGATATTGGGAAAAATATCACAGGGGGTGTGTACACCGTCTGCGATATTGAAGGGAATATCATCCTCTTCCTCCCTTTATATTAGGAACAATATCATGGAGGGGGTGTAAACTTCCCGTGATATTGGATGTAATGTTATCCTCTCCCCTCGTGTATATTGAAAATAATATGACGGGGGTGTGTACACCTGTGGGATATTGCCAGTAATATCATCCTCTATCCACCTGGATATTAAAAACAATATCACAGTAGGGTGTACACTCCCTGCGATATTGGTAGCAATATTATCCTCTCTTCTCATGTGTATTAGGAACAATGTTTCAGGGGGAGTGTTCACCCCCCTGCAATATTGAGTTTAATACCACTTTCTTTCTCCCTGTGTGTTAGAAGCAATGTCATGGGGCGCAGGTCTGAAGCCCATGCATTGTTGGGAATAATATTATCCTCTCCCCTCCTGGATATCAGAAACAGTATCACAGAGGTGTGAACACCCCATGTGATATTTAAAGTAATATCAACTTCTCCTTCACTGGAAATTAGGAAAAATATCACAGGCGTTGTCTAAACCTGCGATATTGGGAATATCATCTTCCCCCGGATATTAGGAACAATATTATGGGAGTGGTGTACAGGGAGGTGTACTGGGAGTAATATCTGTGATATTGGGAGTAATATCAACCTCTACATCCCTGGATATTACAAACAATATCACAGGAAAGTTGTACACCTGCTGCGATTTTAAGAGTAATATCATCCTCTCTCCTCTGGATATTTAGAAAAATATCACAGTGGGGGTGTACACTCCCTGTGATATTGGGTGTAATAATATCCTTTTCTTCCCTGAATATTAGAAATACTCTCACACTGTGGGTGTACACCTTCTGCGATACTGAGAGTAATGCCATCCTCTTCCCCCTGGATATTAGAAACAGTATCACAAAGGGGATGTATACCCCTTGAGATATTGGGAGTAATATCATCCTCTCCCCAACTGGATATTAAGAACAATATCACAGGGGCGTTTACACATTACTGAGTCCTTACTGTCCGGTTTACACCAACTGTGACATTGGGAGTAATATCATCCTCTCTCCTCCTGGATATTAGGAACCATTTCACAGGGGACTGTACAGTCCCTGTGACAGTGGAAGTAATATCATCCTCTCCCCGCCTTGATATTGGAAACCAAATCACAGGAGGGGTGTATATCCCCTGCAGTTTTAGGAATAAGATCATCTTCTCCCAACCCTGAATATTAAAAACAATATTACAGAAAAGTTGTGCAGCTGCTCCGATATTGGGAGTAATATCATCCTCTCCCCCTCTGGATATTAGCAACAATTTCACAGCAGGGAGAGGATATTATCCCCAGTATTGCAGGGTGTGTACACCCCTTTTGTGATATTGTTTCTAATATCCAGGGGAGAGAGGATTATATTACTCTCAATATCGCAGAAAGTGTACAGCCACCCTGGGATATTTTTTCTGATATCCATGGGGAAGACGATGATATTACTCCCAATGTTGCAGGGAGTGTCCAGTAATATTGTTTCTAATATCCAGGAGGGGCAACAGAAGTTTATCTCCCTCTTCATAGAGTTGTGACCTCAACCCTCAATCTCCTTGTCTACACACTGTGGAATAAAGACATGAAAGGAGCACTGAGAAGATTATTTCACAGAGACTTAGGCAAATAAAAAATGAAGCAGAGTACAAAGCGCTCAACTTTTTTCACAAAGGAACTTTAAAGATCATCATGTATAATTCTTCACTCCAGAACTTTAACTGTCTATAAAAGAACAGATGTAATCTTCTCCATCTGCATTACTGTATTTCACTTGGCCTCAGAACTATCGTCTCTAATCTCTTCCCAGACTTCTTTTGAGGCCGTGCAAGGCAATATTCCCCCATACCTTTTAAATCTCCATGAGTCACATCATTTCTGTTTCTCGCTCTCCCTCCCTTCCTGTGCTTTTCTCTAGCCTTCCTTCCTTTCTTGCTTTTTTCCTTCCCTTCCTTCCTTTTCCTTTATTTCTTCTTTTCTTCTCATTTGTATGATGTGTTTTACAGTCATTTTTCCTGGCGCTTCTACATTATATCCTTTCCCGTGAATATTCTAACAATTCCTGAAAACAACTAGCTCTAAAATGTGTTTCTCATTTATCACAATAAAAAGCTTGCATTTGCTTCATGGGGAATAGTGGAGAGATTAGACTAGAGAATTTGGATTTCAACTCTACAACTTCCTTTTGAGTTTGTGTAAATTTTATTGGATTTTTGGAGCCAATTTTACTTAGGAGTAAAAAAATAATGATCTTGACTATTCTGCTAATTAAACTATTAAAATATAAATAAAGCACCAAGTAATACATGATCAATAAAAATCAATTAATATACTTTTGATCTTCTACTTCTTTAGTCATAGTATTCTTCATATTTTGATCTAATACACGCTTATTGCTTTCAATTGTATCCAATTAAAATTCTCACCTAGTCTATAATTATTTATCAACTTGTGTTTATATACAAATGGAAAAACAAATATCTGAAAATATAAGAAAAATAAGTCAATCCCTGTTTTGTCTTTATAATATGGAAAAAAACATGATTTATTTTCTCTACTAAGTTATAGAAGTGTGACACGCTTACCTTTAATGGTGATAGCAGAGTTGAAGGTGTCATTTCCAGAAGCACAGATACTCTAGTGTTATAATAAAAAAATATTATTTGAACTTGGAGACACCAGAATCTATAGCCTATCTCCACCATTTATTTATCAGCTGAATAAGTCTGGTAAATGATTTAATATCTCTCAGCCTCAGTTTCTATAATGGGAACATTTCTAAAATGAGGGCAACCTCAAAAATTCATTGTACTTTAGTAGATAATTAGAAGGTAGACAGCAAGGACTCAGTAAATGTCAGTTATGATTAATAAACTGTTGATTTTCTCAGTAATAATCATATCAGATTGAGTAGCCTTGATGGCAGACATACAGATGTTTTCCAGTCATCCATTGTGTGGATAGTCACTAGTCATTGTTAATACTACACTAACTTTAGTTGCAATAACCAAGCAAGTTCTGCTTTTGACATGTGACCAAATATGTTTGTTAGCTGTTTTATGAAAACATGCACTTTTTCATAGACAAGACAATAATAATCAGTCTACTATTACGTAGTGATTTTGACTCAACTGTGATCTAATGATTGTCACTCAATTATAGTGTTGGATTCTTGCTTTGATTTCTGTTGTTCCCCATTCCCAGAGTATAGGGGAAGATGTATTCCTCACTTTCACATAAAACTCAATTTCTCAACAAAGATATCCTTATGCAAACATTACGCAGCACACCTCATGTTTAGTCATCTAGTTTACCTTCCAGCCTATAAGCTGGATTCATCTATGATAGTCCTGATTGGCAAAGTTCTCTTGAAAGCTATGCTAGCATGAGCTGTTACTCACCTGTATAAATTATTCATTTTAAGTTTTTTTCTTATGTTTAATATTTATAACCATAAGTCTTCTCTTTCCCTCTATTATCCCGTTACCCTTTTTTATTTTTACAACATACTTGGCTGGGCATGGTGGCTCATGCCTGTAATCCTAGCACTTTGGGAGGCCATGGAGGGCAGATTACCTGAGGTCAGGAGTTCAAGGCTAGCCTGGCTAACATGGTGGAACCTCGTCTCTACTAAAAATACAAAACAGTAGCCAGGTGCAGTGGTGTGCACATATAATCCCAGCTACTCGGGAGACTGAGGCAGGAGAATCACTGGAACCCAGGAGGTGGAGGTTGCAGGAAGCCGAGATCATGCCACTGCACTCCAGACGGCACTACACAGCGAGACTCAGTCTCAAAAACAAACAAACACCATTTATAAATTACATAAAATCTCAGTCAATAATAAGTTTATACGACATAATGAACTGTGATCTCTACCCTTTAAGAACTGCCCTTTAAACAGAAATATGCACTAAGAACTGATGTGTCAACTCATAGATCAGATTCATTCAATCAGTAATAGTTTAAGTACCACTGTAGTTTTATCATTGTGAGTGATTAGAAGATGTTAGCACTGTCCACAAATAATATATAATATTCCTCTAAAAGGTATTTCATGACTTATAAGAGAATTAAAAAGCAATTTAAGGTTTTACTAGATGCAAAATAAAACAAGAAGGCAAGCATATTGAATGTCTATGTGTTTGAGAAATTCACAGTAAAGAATAGATCTGCTACTGACCATTGAGTATTATTTTGAAGGAAGAAATAAAACTATAAACGTATGTGGAGTAATGAAAACTACATTCCAGATGAAAACTTCCTGAACATGCTAACAATAAGAGATCATTATCTCTGGAAGATAGAAATCAGGTCATTGGCTTCCAATGATATCCATCATGAGTAAAAATAATATGATACCTTACATTTTTATAGCTATAACTGTATATATATATATATGTATATTTAATTGAGACAGAGTCTCGTTCTGTCTCCCATGCTGGAGTGCTGCAGTGTAATCTCAGCTCACTGCAACCTCCACCCTGCGGGTTCAAGTGATTCTCCTGCCTCGGCCTCCCAAGTAGCTGGGATTACAGGCATGTGCCACCACGCCTGGGTAATTGTTTTTTCATGCTTAGTAGAGACAGGGTTTGGCCATGTTGGCCTGGCTGGTCTCAAGCTCTTGACCTCTGATGATCCTCCCGTTTTGGCCTCTCAAAGTGCTAGGACCACAGGCGTGAGCCACTGTGCCCAGCCAACTGTACAAATTTTTAATGAATAAAATGTTAAGGTGCAGTTTTTCAAACTCAGCACAAATTTTTTTCACTATCATAACCAGTAACCTAAATAGTATGAAAAATAATAAACAGTTCTGATTAAGCATGGTACATGGAACAGAAGTGTTTATTTCCATTCCGTTATAAACACCCTACAAATTATACTAAATACAAATGCTATAAATCTAAAAGAATAAATAGAACTAGTGAGGAACTAAAAGCAGAGAAAAGGTCAATAAGCTTTTGTAAGATAGAAAATAGATGAAAGGTAGTAAATGACTTTTGAACAAAATGATGAGACCTAACTGCTTTTAGAGGAATTTGGGGTGGGAGCAGCAGTAAGAATAAAGGGAATTTGTACTGCAGAACCCTGCAGTATCATTGGAGGCTTACGAAGAATAAACATTGTGTTTCTAATAAGGCAAATGCAGAATGAAGCTAAAATCAGAACAATTAAAAAATGTGCCTAAAAGATGGATACCTGCCCCCTCCATCTAAATGTATTAATTTATGAGTTAGCCTGTAACTTGTGCTTCCCGGAAGTATATAAAGCAGGGTTGTAACCTTGAGACGAGTTACTCAAGGCTTCTTGGGTTTGTGTTTCCCTGTGTCACACAACTACTTATACTGGTTCAGAATTGATGTGTTTGAAAAATGTTATAGAGTTTGGTTTCTCCGCTGACATGCCTTAGAATTTTAATCTGCAAAAAGCAGGGATCTTTCTTTTATCTACTGATGTGTTCCACGTGCACAAAGCAGTATCTGACACTCAAAAGTACTGAATTTTTGAAAATGTCGAATTAAGTTAGAAATATTTAAGAAACTGTCAGATAAAAATTCAAAAGCTGAAAGTGCTTATGTGGAGAGGGAGTGGAACACTAGTTGTTGTTTTTTTAAATCCACATAGAACTCTTTGACTTTAAATTACATACATATGTTACTTTGAGAAACAAATTTGTATTTAAAACCATAAAGTTTTAAAAATAAAGAGAGGAGTAATGAAGATAATTTGATTAGGTAAAACGTTGGTTTATTTCATTTCAGATTCCAGGCACATTTTTTCATAATGGAATTAAACTCTACATGCACTCATCAGGAAACTTCCCAGGAAGGTCATTATAATGCTGTTGTTCTGTGCTCATTATTGTCACAAATTCAAAAAATGTAAAAAATATAAGACAAGAAATATACTCAATAAAGATATTTATGGGGCAAACAAATCCCTCTTCCACTCCTTACTCCATCTCACCATTTGCCATTTTTCACTTTTCTGAAGATGTTCTGTACACATATTAGTGTATGTGGGATAGTTCTGTATGTGTGCATGTGTTTTCATAGATACATTTATTTATATATGCATATTGATAGGTTAGTAGATAGATAACATCTTGTGTCATCTTATAAATATGATCCTGTAACTTTTTTCTCCTTAAATATATCAATTCTCTAACTACAGACTTGCCTCGCTATTTTTAATAAATGCGTAATATTACATTATGAAGATGTGTTTAACAACTTCGGGACTGGTAGTCATTTATGAGATGCATAGCTCCTTACTAATGCAAAAAATACTGCAACAAAGGTCTTTATACACCCACTACTGAATGAATATGTGCAAATTTGTGTGGTGTGAATACTTTTATGTATCAAATATATCAATAATTGAAGGGCTTTTAGTGATCTTATGTCTTTTGCCTAATATTTCTACATGTAAATTTTTATTGTTTTGAAATTAATTTAAAGGTAGGAATTTATTTACTTTTTCCTGATTTTAAGTCAACTGGCACACACACACACTCCATTGAAACATTCTGCCTTTACCTAATGATATGAAATTACTCCTTTATGATAAAGTAAATCTCCACACACATTTGGATTCATTTCTGAAGCCTGGTATGAAATGCTCTCAAAATCTTTGCTTCATATTATTTGAGATCAAGTTGACTTAGTAGTTTTGACAAGTATACTTTTTAAAGTAAAGAAATACAAAGTCTGGTATTTAAGCTTATCTGTCCAAGAAGACTGATTAAGTATTTATAAACAGTCTTAGCATTTTCATGTCTATTATTTTTCCTACTATTCCAAAAATATTGTAACAGAAAAAAAAGGCTAACATAATGGAGATAGTGGGCCAGAATATATGTTGAATTACAATTTCAACCTTCACTCTGAGGGGCCTGGATTAGTTATGCCCAATAACTTGTAGGAGGAAAAACTAGATCAAATTTGGAAGCATTGGTTTGTGTTCCTAGTTTACCTGTCTGTAATCTTGGGAAACTTTGATGTTCTGAGTTTTGGAATTGTCATCAGCTAAATATGAATAATGAAAATGTATTTTCCTAATTTATATAGTGACAATGTTATCCAATGAATCAATACGTCTTATGTTTGTAAAGTATCATACACAATACATTAAGTGAGAATGAGGAAACACCCTAGGAAAAAGTAGGAAAAAAATCATATTTTAAACTTAGATTATTTTCACGAGTGCATGAAGTTGTCATATCTTTATCAGAATAATAACTATATGTGAAGGAAAAATTCACCTATTTCATAATCCATATTTAAAAAAATAATCTTGACATTGGTTCTGTTTAAGTGATGAATTACGTTTATTGATTTCTGTGTGTTGAACCAGCCTTGAATCCCAGGGATGAAGTCGATTTGATTATGGTGGATAAGCTTTTTGATGTGCTGCTGGATTCGGTTTGCCAGTATTTTATTGAGGATTTTCACATCGATATTGATCAGGGATATTGGCCTGAATTTTTCTTTTTTTGTTGTGTCTCTGCCAGGTTTTGGTATCAGGATGATGTTGGCCTCACAAAATGAGTTAGGGAGGATTCCCTCTTTTTCTATTGTTTGGAATAGTTTCAGAAAGAATAGTACCAGCTTTGTACCTCTGGTAGAATTTGACTGTGAATCTATCTGATCCTGGGCTTCCTTTTTGTTGGTAGGTTATTAATTACTGCCTGAATTTCAGAACTTGTTACTGGTCTATTCAGGGATTAGACTTCTTCCTGGTTTAGTCTTGGGAGGGTGTATGTGTCCAGGAATTTGTCAATTTCTTCTAGATTTTCTAGTCTATTTGTGTAGAGGTGTTTATAGCATCCTCTGATGGTAGTTTGCATTTCTGTGAGATCAGTGGTGACATCCCTCTTACCATTTTTTGTCGTGTCTGTTTGATTCTTCTCTCTTTTCTTCTTTATTAGTCTGGTTAGTTGTCTATCTATTTTGTTAACCTTTTCAAAAAACCAGCTCCTGGATTCATTGATTTTTTTGAAGGGTTTCTTGTATCTCTATCTCCTTCATTTCTGCTCTGATCTTAGTTATTTCTTGCCTTCTGCTAGCTTTTGAATGTGTTTGCTCTTGCTTCTCTAGTTCTTTTAATTGTGATGTCAGGTTGTTTATTTTAAAAGCCTTCAATAAAATTCAACAACTCTTCACGCTAAAAACTCTCAATAAACTAGGTATTGATGGAACATATCTGAAAATAATAAGAGCTATTTATGATAAACCCACAGCTAATATCATACTGAATGGGCAAAAGTTGGAAGAATTTCCTTTGAAAACCAGCACAAGACAAGAATGCACTCTCTCACCACTCCTATTCAACATAGTATTGGAAGTTCTGGTCAGGGCAATCAGGCAAGAGAAAAAAATAAAGGGTATTCAAATAGGAAGGCAGGAAGTCAAATTGTCTCTGTTTGCAGATGACATGACTGTATATTTAGAAAACCCCATCGTCTCAGACCCAAATCTTCTTAAGCTGATAAGCAACTTCTGCAAAGTGTTCGGATATAAAATCAATTTGCAAAAATCACAAGCATTCCTATACACCGATAATAGACAAACACAAAACCAAATCATGAGTGAACTCCCATTCATAATTGCTACAAAGAGAATAAAATACCTAGGAATACAACTTACAAGGAATGTGAAGGACCTCTTCAAGGAGAACTACAAACCACAGCTCAAGGAAATAAGAGAGGGCACAAACAAATGAAAAAACACCCCATGCTCATGGATAGGAATAATCAATATCGTGAAAATGGACATACTGCCCAAAGTAATTCATAGATTCAATGCTATTCCCATCGAGTTAGCATTGACTGTCTTCACAGAATTAGAAAAAAACTACTTTAAATTTCATATGAAACCAAAAAAGAGCCCGCATAACCAAGACAATCATAAGCAAAAATAACAAAGCTGGAGGCATCATGCTACTTGACTTCGAACTATACTATAAGGCTACAGTAACAAAAACAACATGGTACTGATACCAAAACAGCATGGTACTGATACCAAAACAGATATATAGACCAATAGAACGGAACAGAGACCTCAGAAATAATGCCAAACATCTACAGCCATCTGATCTTTGACAAACCTGACAAAAACAAGCAATGGGGAAAGGATTTCCTATTTAATAAATGGTGTTGAGAAAACCGGCTAATCATAGGCAGAAAACGGAAACTGGACCCCTTCCTTACACCTTATAAAAAATTAACTCATGATGGATGAAAGACTTAAACATAAGACCCAATATCACAAAAACTCTAGAAGATAACATAGACAATACCATTCATGACACAGGCATGGGCAAAGACGTCATGACTAAAACACCAAAAGCAACATCAACAAAAGCCAAAATAGACAAATGGGATCTAATTAAACTAAAGAACTTCTGCACAATAAAAGAAACTATCATCAGAGTGAACAGTTAACGTACAGAATGGAAGAACATTTTTGCAATCTATCCATCTGACAAAGGGCTAATATCCAGCATCTACAAAGAACTTAAAAAAATGTACAAGAAAAAAACAATCCCATTAAAAAGTGGGTGAAGGATATGAACAGACACTTCTCAAAAGAAGGCATTTATGTGGTCAACAAATGTATGAAATGAAGCTCATCATTATTGGTCATTAGAGAAATGCAAATCAAAACCACAGTGAGATACTACCTCATGCCAATTAGAGTGATGATCATTAAAAAGTCAGGAAGCAAGAGAGACTGGAGAGGATGTGGAGGAATAGGAGTGCTTTTACACACTGTTGGTGGGAATGCAAATTAGTTCAACCATTGTGGAAGACAGTGTGGTGATTCCTGAAGGATCTAGAACCAGAAAAACCTTTTGATCTAGAAATCCCATTACTGGATATATACCCAAAGGATTATAAATCATTCTACGTGCACATGCACATGTATGTTTATTGCAGCACAATTTACAATAGCAAAGACTTGGAACCAACCCAAATGTCCATCAATAATAGACTGCATAAAGAAAATGTGGCCCATATACACCATGGGATACTATGCTGCCATAAAAAAGAATGAGTTCATGTCCTTTGCAGGGACATGGATGAAGCTGGAAACCATCATGCTCAGTAAACTAACACAGGAACAGCAAACCGAACACTCCTTGTTCTCACTCATAAGTGGGAGTTGAACAATGAGAACACAAGGACACGGTGAGGGGAACATCATACATTGGGGCCTCTTAGGGGTGGGGCGTGTTAGGAGAAACACCTAATGTAGATGATGGGTTGAAGGGTGCACCAAACCACCACGGCATGTGTGTACCTATATAACAAACCTGCACGTTCTGCACATGTATCCCAGAACTTAAAGTATAATGAAAAAAAATCATCTTGGCAACCATGAGATTTAGTCTTGCTTGAACTAATTTTCTTTCTTCTTAGATGACTCTCCACATTTACATGCCCAAAGTTTGTATTTCGTTAGAAACATTTTCTTGGTTTCTTCTGTGGTGTCCTCATTTTCTAGTCCCTCTGGTTATTTTCCCCTGGACATGTTGGCAGCAGTAGAGGCTAATTATTTTGAATCTCAGAGGCTTAAACAGAAGTATGAGAGTGAGGTAGTAATGGCATGAAAGCTCCCTGAAGAGCTTTCATCTATGGATGGCCGTAAGTTGAAGTCGGTTTACTGAGGTTGACCCTTCAGTAGGTCAGAGAGAACTGGGTTGATGTTAAAGAGGGCTGAGAAGAAATTCAAACAACAAACTGATCTGAGGATCATGTTTGGGCCCCAGTCTTCCAGGACTCCCCATCTCCATGTCGCCTTCCAGACAAACTGATGGATTACAACCCAGCATCAGGTAAATGCTGAAGGGATTTGGGGAGGGAACATTAATCTAAGTTGTCATCGCTTCATGGAGTAGGCTAAAGAGAGCACTCAGGAGTAGAACTATAAAATAAAAATTTTAAAAAATGTAAAAGGTTTATTCTACAAGCCACATACATTTTTGTTTGAGAGAAAAATAAGCTTATGAAAAGTTTACTGATGTAGGATTCAAAATATTGTATTATTCAAATATTTTCTTCTGAATTTACTAGATCTATAAGTTTGAGCAAGTCCTATAACCTCTTGGTGCCTGAGTTTCCTCTCTTCTATTGTAAAAAAAATCATTCTTACTTTAGAGGCATATTATAAGAAGAAAACAAACATACTGGTATGAAAGCAATTATATACTTAAAAATTTAAGTTTATGGATAGAAAATTTGATATGAACTATCTGGTGTTTGCCAATCTTTGTTAAATACTATTTTATTATGAGGAGACTGATGGGCAAATATGTGTTGCCAATCATGTTATTTGCCTTTGAAACTTTATATTTTCATTTAAATATTTTTAGGTGTACTTTTTTTTTAACCACTTTTCTGGATTGAAACTGCTATTTCCATTACAAAGATTGTAGATATTAAGATATTGATTTTTGAGAAAATTTAGCTCTGAAAGGCCTACCACTCAGATAAATCAAAGGTTGTTTAAATTCATTAGCTGGGCGTGGTGGTGCACATCTGTAATTCTAGCTGCTTTGGAGGCTGAGACAGGAGAATCGCTTGAATCTGGGAGGTGGAGGTTGCAGTGAGCTGAGATCACATCACTGCACTCCAGCCTGGGTGGCAGAACAAGACTCTGTCTCAAAAACAAAACCAAACGCAAAAACAAACAACAACAACAACAACAACAACAATTGTTTAAATCTATGACAATTTGGAACAAGGGAATCTGATAGATAGAGAGCATGGAATTAAACCTATAGCAAAAGTTCTTAAGAAGTATATAAATTAAGTCAGGTAGAATGAAAATCTAAATATTGTTTCAGTTTTGTTTATTAACATATTATATTAGAGCCATGCTTAGAAAGTCAATGAAGAGTGTATTAGGATGTAAACATTTAAAATAATGGGCTTCATGTGTTCTTAAACCATGTGGTCAGATACTTCTCTGCTCACTCTTCGTTTTTTTGTGCACCCCATTTGCCAGAGATCTATAGATTCTTCTGTCTCCCAGCTCCAGTTTTTCACCCTCAAGGGGATCATCAGCATGTTTTTAACTTCTGATTTAGGCAAATTAAACTCTCCTATTTCCATTTTATTCTTATACAGTCAGAAAGGGAAGTACTCCTTGCTGTCCTTTCTAGACATTTAAGCTGAATTACTGAATTTAGTCTTAGATTTTTCCTTTTTATTTTCTATTTTTCTTCCATTTCTTTTTGTGTTTGTATATTTGACAGTTACTTATGTGACTACTATTATGTATTAGACAAAAATTTATTATCTTTATGTACTTCTTTTTTCTGTCTTATTATTTTTCTTTCCTTTCCATTTTTCTTCTCTCTTAACTCTACTTTATGAGTTTATCTACTGCTATTATTTCCTTATTACTCACTTTACCTCTATTTCCTACACATTTTCAATATTTAGGCACAAATGAAGTATATGGAACACCAGGGGAACAGGCTACATATACTTCTTTAATAACTTTACTGTTTTCATCGGGTAAAGTATATAATTAATTTTATTCATAACTTTCCAAACTTATCCCAGAAACTTAATAGCACTTAATAGAAACAAATAGCTGTGCCTACTGGAAGAGAAGCAGTAGGAAAATATAAAGATTGTGAACATGTTATTACTAATTTTTAAATGTAGGAAAAGAAACACAGCTTTCTTCAGATTCAGAACATTTTCTGAGTTCTAACTAAATGAGATTCTGAAAGAGACTCTAGCAAGAAAACAATCCAGACAGAATGAAGGTAGCATTCCAAAACTGTCTTTTTAGGATTTTAATTGGACAAGGAATTACGTGAATACTGATTAAGAAGTATTCTTCTATAAGAAATCCTACAACACAGAAGAAGTCTTCCTTTGACCATAATAGATAAGGCAAAATTGGATTCAGAAATATATATGTAAAGATAAAATTGTTTCTCAGTATTGAATCAAAATTTATTTATATAATAATCTTCAATCAACTGGCAGTGATATGTGTTCCATTTCTTTGGGGATACAATACAAAATGTAATCATATTTTTAAGGCTCTGTTCCTAAAGACTCACTGTCCCAGGTGAGAAATGGGAGAAGAAAGGAATTGGATAGCACCAGTTTGAATGAAGAGTGGCATTATAGAGATACAAAATGACAAGGTTTAAAAAAGGAGAAGCCCCAGAAGTTTCTAAAATCACTTCTATGTAATTTTACCATGTGAGTAGTCCTACTAATATTGCAGTTACTGCTTTTGTATTATATATGGTCTTGTATAGGTTTTTTTTTAAATTTACAAACGAAATATACATCAAATTGTCATTGAAGTACTAGGGAGTTTTTATGCAAGTATTTTAATTCTCTTGATCTGGTTGAACAAACCAGGTCACAAGGGTATGAAGTGACAGATTTAAAGTCCATTAGTTTTTAGTAAGTAAAATAAATGTATTTATTGGTTAATCAGTTACATCAATTTGAGAATTAACAATAAAACCCTAAAACTGCCAATAGGGCATATTTTGACTCTGCTTTGACCTCTTGGGCTCTGAATTAGTAAATGATGTATATGGGTTTGGTTGTGATGAAATATGAGTGAAACTCATTGAGGTCATAGGTGAAAAATTACGATATAAAAATGCTAATGTAATCTAGGAATAACATATCAGAGCACCAAAGGTAAAAGCTTCATGATTGCTGGTTTCAATTAAATTCAAACTGATTAACACATAGTAAATATCTATTATATTTAACATATACTCTTACTTCTAAAAGTCACATGCTGACACTTTCAAAAGAGTATGTAATTGATATAGTCAGGAAAACATGTCAAGTACAAAAAAGACAGAAAAAAAACTCTATCTCTCCCATATATGGATATATATCTATATATGAGTATATATGCATGAGTATATCATGACAAAATTATCAAATCACATATACATGATATATATGGTATATCATATATATGTCATATATATAAATGAGTATATCATCAAGAAATTACAAATAAAATGTTCTGGATGACCAGTAAGAAGGAGAGCAGGAAATACTTAAGGACATTTTTGCATTTGAGATGATCCTTACAGGATACAAAACAACAATGGCATTTCGCATCAGCCTAAATACAAGGGGTGAAGGGGGAAGGTCACAAGTTTGGTTGCATCAGTGAATATGTCTGCATTGGTTCAAGTGCTTGTTATATGAGGCCTGAGTCCAAGGGTGCATTTTAATATAATGTGTCAGAATATGGAGAGCCACTGAAGAATTTTGAACTGAAATGTACATGTCCACATTTTAACAATGAAAAGGCTGTTCTCCAAACCAGCTAGGTTGTTTTGAAGATGAGAGAACAATTGTAAGTAAGAATAATAATTTGAAACTTAGATATCATAGGACACTGAACTATTTTCTATATGTCTGCCTTAATGTTTTCAGATAGATACAGATTTAATAGATAGATTTGAGAGATAATGGTAAAGAAGAAATTAGTCCAGCTGACATCTTATGTGACATGTATGCAATTATAATTCAAAGGGAATGATGACCTCTGCATACCAAAAGAATTGTTATTCTATAAGCAAATGAAGAAATTAGAAGTGTTAATGAATGGATTCTAAAATCAGTTTTGAATTTAGTGATTCTTACGTTTAGCTGTGAAGCAAGTTTTTATCCCTGTCATTTCTCACTGTCACTCACGTGGTCATTCACATGGTCTAAGTCCATAACTCAGATGACACAATTTGAAAAATAGAGCTGGTCAACTAAGTACATGAACCCTACTAAGTCAGGATCACAAGAAGAATATGACGTAGGGCAAATGAGAGGATCAGAAAAGTAAATAGAGGATCCTGAGCTGATTTCAGAGAAGTCACATTTTGTTTACTATCCTCTAATAAATATTTATTATTACAAATATCATTATAAACTGTGTATAAATGCATAAAAATAAAACAATTGTAATATATCTGGGGATTCATAATTAGGTAAGTGTATAATAGTCATTAATAGTCATTGAATGATTAGTATAAGACAAGAACTGAGCTATATTTGCAATGTACACTCTATTCCTTAATTTGTACAGCAGTTCTATGAGATGGGTATAATTATGCTCATTTGAAAAATGAGAAAATTGAGGCACATGAAGATTAAATGACATCTCCAAAGTCACACAGCTGATGAATGGAATGACTGGGATTTGGAGGAAATCCTAGTCTTTTATAAAACAACTAGAGAAAAACATGACAAATTTACTAAAAGATAAGAGTCAAACAAAAACAAGAAATTTGGGATTATAGGGAATGGAAAAATTTGCAATTGGAGTTATTCTTTAGAAATTATATGATAAAGGAATTATGTAATTTGGATGGGCAAAGAGCAGGGTAGAGGCAATTTAGGTGGAAAAATTAGTATCAGTAATTAGAAAATATGTGAATAAAGAAGGGAGAGAGAGGGAAAATGATTAAGTTTATATGTGCTGAGAATGATCCTGAGGGACTAGAAATTCATATATATCCTCAAATTTCAAGGATTTAAATATTTAAAACTCTTTCTGGTGATTTCTTCCAGAGATTAAAGTTTCATCAGATTTATCCAGATACTTTTAAAGTTGCATTTTCACAGCAAACAAATTTCTAAGGACTGATTTTTTTGTGTGTGCGTAACTTTGTTTGATTTTTCTGGCTTTTTTCTCCCTATTTTTAAATTTTCTGAGTAGGACTAGCATTAAAACTTGAAAGGGGTAAAACGAGTCCTGACACTCCATCCTTTTATCATGCAGACTTTATGAAGCGCTGCAGTTCTTACGGTGTTTTCTGACCATGATCTGTATAAAGCGGATGAACATACCAAGATGTCTTTGCTCTCCCTGGCTGCAGATCCTCCTGTAGTCTTCATGCTGGCCTTCGTTTGACCTGTTTGTGGGAAGCTCTGCCTTTTCCTTCTGTTTTAATCTACACTCTGTTGCCACCATTAAATATCCATGAATGTAGAGTTGATGGTGGTACTAATAAAACTGTTTAGAAGAGAAAATATGAAAACTCAAATGAAGTGAATAGCTAACCAGAAGGCATATATTAAAGAAGCAAAATTCCCAAATATGTTGTTGGTGTGGTATTTATTATTTTCTTAGTAATCTTTCAATATTACATTGATGATGTTGTCTCCACAATTTATCATAACCAAGATGTAGATGCAAATGACATTTTACTGTCATGAAGATACAGATGCAGATTAGAGCAAAAATGAAAATTTAATCTTAGCATCTCTGATCTCTAATGCTCAGTGATTTCCTCTTACTATTGATGTCTATCCCTAACTGTGGGTATTTAGAGGTCTCAGCTGAAATTTCACCTACCAGTGCTGACATGTGGATCAACAATCAAAGCTCGCTACATGATTTTATCCTACTGGGATTTTCTGACCGTCCCTGGCTGGAGACACCCTTCTTTGTAATCTTTCTGGTGGCCTACATCTTTTCCCTATTTGGAAACATCTCCATTACCCTAGTTTCCTGCCTGGATCCCCAGCTTGACAGTCCCATGTACTTTTTTGTCTCCAATCTGTCCTTTCTGGACCTCTGCTATACCACCAGCACTGTCCCACAGATGCTGGTCAACCTCCGGGGAGCAGAAGATCATTAGCTATGGGGGTTGTGTTGCCCAACTCTATATATTTTTGGCCCTGGGTTCTACTGAATCCATATTTCTAGCTATCATGGTCTTTGACCATTACGCTGCCATTTGCAAGCCCCTTCACTACCCAGTCATCATGAACCAGAGATGCTGTATCCACATGGCTGCTGGCACTTGGATCAGTGGTTTTGCTAACTCCGTTATCCAGTCCACTCTCACAGTGGTGGCCCCAAGATGTGGACAGAGGGTGTTGGACCATTTCTTCTGTGAAGTTCCAGCCCTTTTGAAACTAGCCTGTATTGACATTGGTGTGAACGAAACTGAGCTCAATGTACTAGGCGCTTTGCTTCTCCTGGTGCCACTCACCCTCATCCTGGGCACTTATGTGTTCATTGCTCAGGCAGTAATGAGAATCCGCTCTGCTGAAAGTCTCTGGAAGGCTTTCAATACCTGTGCCTCACATTTGGTGGTGGTCTCCCTTTTCTACTTCACGGCCATCAGTATGTATGTACAGCCTCCCTCTAGCTATTCTCGTGACCGGGGGAAGATCATGGCTCTCTTCTATGGCATTGTCACACCCACCCTCAACCCATTCATCTACACATTGAGAAACAAGGATGTGAAAGCTGCCCTGAGAAGGTCACTGACTAAAGAATTTTGGATTAAGACAAGATGATCTCTGAAAAGAAGTCCTAAGAAGCAAGGATAGATATGTTTGACTTTCAAAAAGATGTCAGACCTGGAATTGATGAGGGAATAGTATTAAGTGACACAAAGTTCACAAGTGGAACAAGACTAAGAAAAAAGCAATTAACTCTTGGTAAAATCTATGTAGCATTTTTTCACTTATGAGAATACCTGCTTTACAATATTGAATTCCATCATTCAGTCATTTTTTCTCTCTTTTCCTAATGACTAGTTAATCTAGTTAAAGTAGGGGAAAACGGTATAATAGCTAGAGAAAAAGATACTTAGAAAGTTTAGGAAATATATTTAGCATGAATTGTTTATAAATGAATCCCAGTTAAATTAGAAATGATCCCAACTCCTAGAAAAACATGTCAGTACTATCATGAGTTAATTTTGATCAACAAGTATTGCCACCATTTAGCCATCTTCTAACATTCAATGTCCAATTATATCACCCTCAAATGCTTTTTTAAGGTCTCAGAGGCAAGTAAAATCAAGAGACAATTAGTTCAAAAACATTAAGATGAAATTATGGAAAGAGAAATTAATGAACAAATTTAGAGGTGATGATTTTAAATATAATTTTTTTGCCATGAATTCTTTTAAAATGCTTTTTTGCCATAAATGTTTTGCCTTAGTCAGTCTTATGCTCTCGTGGTACACAATAACGAGGCCTAGGTCAACACAAATAGAACTTACTCTGGGGGGAAAGATGAACAGTGAGATGCTTTGGACAGTGATCAGCAGGAGAAAAACCTGAGATGGAAAAAAATTCTAATTTAGGGACACAAACTCAGCAGGAATTTACATGTTTTGACAAGGAAACTTTCTTCACCACTTGACTGGGCAAGTTAGTCCCATTTCAGTGTGGGGGTTTGAGAATACCATGTGGAATTCAAAACTTTGGTGGATCTATTATCTTTATTTAGAAAAAAAAAACTTTTATAGCCTGTTGCTATAAATTGCCTCACAAACCTATGAGCCAAAGATACCACGACAAAATAGAGTGAGTTCACCAAAAAATCCACGTCATTAAAAGAACAGTTCAAAGCTCTATTTCCTGTACTGTGAGCATGTCCACTTTCTGTGGCTCCCGGTGTTAAGACAGATGAGAAGCTGGAACACAGAGAAAAGGTTTTTGGGAACACTTTTGAAGGCCCGTGGCTATACAAGAGAAAGTTAGTTCATTTCCTTAATTCTAGTATAATCTGGAAAAGGATCCTAGACGTTATGAATTTTTTGGATCACAGTATTTTTCCCAACCCATGACTCGTTTTCACACGGAGTCTGCTATTGGCATGAAATAAAATACATCCTAACATGTATTATGAAAAAAATGCTTATTGTATTTATTTATTTATTCTATTAAAGGAGTATGTTTCTCAGAGGCTAAATGTTGTGGGGTTTTGGGGGGTCACTTAATAAAAATGTTAACATATTCTTGTTTTTGTTTGTTTATCTTAGAAGTATAAATAGAACTCAAAATAATTCAACATTGAAACTACTATTCTGCATTGGAATAAACATGGATGTATTATGTTGAGAAAATCTCATGTATTTTTAAATAAAAAAACGGGTGCTTGGAAAAATGTTCTGCTGATGTGGGTGGCTGCTCAAGATATGTCCCCAAAGGCCTCAAAATACATTTTGATTCTCTTTCTTTATTACAGATACGCCAGAGAAAAATTTTATCTTTAAACAATGTAAAATTTTTGACTTTATAAAGGTATAATGTTTCTGCATGTATGCTGCCTGAGATTTTGGAAGGCTATATATTTAAATATATCGTTAAATAAATTATAATACCTGTACTATCAAGTAAGCAAACCAAAATAAGGCAATGTTGAACATACTTAATAAGGAAATATTTTAAGTATTCCTGAAAATATTACCAAAACATTAAAGTTATTAAATATTAAAAGTTATCAAATATTACATCAATTATGCAAATATCCAGCAAGCCATTAAATAGAAATATGCCCTGTGCTGTAGGAACAGTAGGAAAACATATTCAATAAGGTAAAAATATTTATATCAGAACCAAGTCTACTATCATATTTATTCTAGGAGCAGTGGATAATTCCCAATACTTTTAGAAACAATAGAAATTTTCTGACTCTCATCACAGTTATATATTGTTGATTTAGATTAACTACCCAACACAACTTAAAAATAATATTAGTAAATTATTAAATAAAAATACTTGGCATATGTTATAAAAAAACAAAACCAGCATCATTTAAACGAGCTGTTGCTATGATGAAGTTTATCTTATGATGAAAATGTTTATTCCTTTATTTGGTAAATATTTTTTGATGGCAACTATGTACAAGTTGCTGAAATAAAATTAGATATTCACCTTTATATCAAGGCGTACAACTTTTGAACAAAACAGAAATAAAGGAGACAGAACTGAGCAACCAGACTAAGGCAGAATTTGTCATAAAAAGCGTCAGAAAAGTTAATGCTAAACATAGAAAAATCTTTCACGACTTGCAGAATGATATGGTTTGGCTCGGTGTCCCCATCCAAATCTCATCTCGATTGTAATCCCCATATGTTGAGGGAGGGAGGTGATTGGATCATGGGGGCGGTTTCTCCTATTCTGGTCTGGTGACAGTGAGTGAGTTTTCATGAGATCTGATGGTTTTATAAGCGTCTGGCATTTCCCCTGCTTGCACTTCTCTTTCCTGCCACCATGTGAAGAAGGTCATTGAGAAGGTCATTGCTTCCTCTTGACCTTTCACCATGATTGTAAGTTTCTTGAGGCCTCCCCAGCCATGTGGAACTGTGAGTCAGTTAAACCGCTTTCCTTATAAATTACCCAGTCTTGGGTATTTCCTTATAGCAGTTTGAAAATGGACTAATACACAGAGAGAGGGCCCTGCTTGAGTTTAGCTGAGCGCTGATCTGCATATGTGTGTGAGGAAGCTATCCAAGAATGAGGAAAGAACTACTTAATGGATTAAGGTAAATAGCGCCCAATGCTTATGCAAAGGCTGGGAATTCTGTGGGTTCTCAAGCTATTTATGTGCCAGAATGAAAACCTAAGAATTCCTGAGGCATTGAGTTTAGCAAACGAAAGTGTCTTGCTTCAAGAGTTTCAACAATTAGCTCTAAACTAAACACTGTTCTGGTTGTACCTAACAAATCTTCGAAACAAGTGACTACAGTTTCAAACCGTATCCAAGTAATTTAGTAGCACTCCAGAAGAAATTCAAGGATATTTCTAGGATTACAAATACACCCAGTAAAAGAAAATTTTCCAATGAAAATTTACTAAGCATGAAAAAAAGCAGGAAAATATGATGTAAGGAAAAAAATCAACAAATCAAACCTGACTCAGAACTGACACATATGTTAGAATGATTCAAGTTATGGCATTAAAACAATTATACTGTTTACCATATGTTCAGAAATTTATAGATGTGGAAGATACTTTAAAAAATCCAACTTCTAGAGATGAAAACCACGTTTAAATATACATAGTACCTAAAAGCACTGGATGTAATCCATAGTGCATTCAACATTGAGAAGCTCCATGATGTGCAGCTGGCATGCTGGAGTTCCTGGGCCTCGGGAGGAGGCTCTGCGCAGGCCTCCCAGGGCCAGTCCCCTGGGGTCCGCCAGGCGTTTGGGTGACCTCGGAGCCTGCCACTCCCTACAGCCAGGGCCTGCGTTCTACTCTATCCAGGGCGCCCCTGAAAGCCCCTGCCCGACTAGGCACAGCTGCAGCCGCCAAAGTCGGTGCAGCATACCCGGGTCTCCTGTGTGCTGGGAGCAGGCAGGACCCCTGCCCATCATGGGTGCGGCTGCAGCCACCGACGTCAGGGTTGTAGACTTGGGCCTCCGTGTGCTCTTGAGGGCTGGGAGCAGGCAGGAGCCCCACATCCCCAGGCACAGCTGCAGTTGTCCAATTCCGGACGGTAGACCTGGGCCTCTGTGTGCTCTTGAGAGCCGGGAAGGCCCCCTTTGCCATTGCAGGCTCGGAAGTGCCTGCTCCTACTGCCTGGTCTCTCTCCACTCTCTGCACCTGATCCAACCTAGGAGTAGGTGGAGCTGAGCCCAGGCACTGTCATAACCCTGCCGGGTATACGCATGATCGAGCCCTGCCACCTCAGCCCCCTCTGGATGTTGGACCAGACAAGAGTGAATGAGGGGGAAGCGTTGGCCTGCAGGTGCCCCTTGGCACAAGCAGCCTGTGCACCATGGAAGGCGTCAGGAGGCAGATGGGCTCCTAGGTGGAAGGGAGCGGGTACCTGTAAGGCCCCATCCTCAGGCCAGGAAGAGTCTGAAGGCTGGGGGTCAGGCTGCCACACCAGTGGACTGGAGTGGGGTCTTGCGGTGCCTTTATCTGCCCACCCATGGTCACGGATGGACCAATCCACATGCACTTCCGCCCCTCTGAGGTCAATGAAAGTCCCAGGATCAGCAATAGCACGGTAGAGGACAACTGAGAGATGACGGGATGACCAGCTGCAGAGAGTAGCTATCCTCTCTGCTGAGAGTTGGGAAGTCAATGGGGACCTGCCTGCAGAGAGGAGCCACCTCCGCAAACACACCCAGAATGATGTTTGACCAAATACAGTCCTATCTCATTTTATTATGCTTCACTTTATTGCACCTGAAGGTTTGTGGCAACCTTGCAATGAGCAAATCTATCAATACCATTTTTCCAGTGCCATGTGCCCCCTTCATATCTCTATGTGACATTTTGGAAATTCTCACAATATTTCAAACTTTTTCATTATGATTGTATCAGTTTTCATTATGTATGATGATGTGTGATCAGTGATCTTTGATGTTACCATTGTAATTGTTTTAGGGAACCACAAACTGCCCATATAAGTCACTGAACTTAATTGATAAATGATGTATGTTTTGATTGCTCCACCCACTCATCTCTCTCTCTCTTCAGGCCTTTCTATTTTGTAAGACACAACAATATTGAAATGAGACCAATTAATAATCCTACAATGGCCTTTAAGTATTCAAGTGAAAGGAAGAGTCACATGTCTCTTATTTAAATCAAAAGCTAGAAATGACTAAGCATAGTGAAGAAGGCCTATCAAAACCAAGACAGGCCAGAAGCTAGGGCTTTTGCACCAGTTAGCCAAGTTGTGAATGCAAAGAAAAGTTATAGAAAAAAATTTAAATGCACTACTCCGGTAAACACATAAATAAGATAGCGAAACAGTCTTATTGCTGATATGGAGAAAATTTTTTGTGGTCTGGATAGAAGATTTTGTAAAGCTAGGGAAATAAAGAAAAATAAATCCATGTCAGTAGAAGCCAGGAAATAATAAAGAAAATATTTAATAATAGAAATCAATAAAATAGAAAATATAAAATAATAGATAAACTAATTTTTGTATTTTTTTGTGGAGACAGGGTCTCACCATGTTGCCCAGGCTGGTCTTGAACTCATGAGCTCTAGTGATCTACCTGCCTTGGCCTCTCAAAGTGTTGGGATTGCAGGCATGAGCCATCTCGCCCTGCTTGAGTTAAACTTCTAGTGGAAAACCCCTTTTATATAAGCCACATAAGCAGTTTCAGACTGTCCAATGTTATTATTACTAACATAAATTAATATGGGCTTTTTTTTATCCTGGAGGAGTTGTGGAAAAACATCTTCATGGCTTGAATTATGAGTCAGAATATTAAAGGTGTAGACACAGGAGTTGGAAATTGAAAGTGTAGATGAAAAAAAAAAGAAAGAACTTTACAACAATATCAAAATTAGATTTTTTCACTGAATTCAAAAAGGTCTACACAGAACTTTTGTAAGGGATTCAAACCTTTGCTTTAAAAATAAATAAATAAATAAATAAATATTTCTTAATACCAGTGTGTTTACTGTTTCATCAGGAGCAGGTTTTGAAAATTATTGTTTATGTTGAGAAAACAACTATCTGAATATAAGTAATAACCATTATTACTAGATTGATTCTAGGAACATAGATACATTTAAATTTATTTTTAAAAGAGAAACATTTTTAATATTGAAAATATAGGTCACCCTGAGCTTTCTAGTAATTAGAATGAATGACAGTCTCTTTTGTTTGCTGACACATCCATTTGTCTACAATTTTCTTAACATATTTAATTCTGAAACAATTCATTCAGTTTCGGTCTGCTGAAGAGAGTAAAGTGAAAATATTACTCATCAATTAATATATTACTTAGGGTTTTTATTTTTTAACTGTTTACTTTGATTGTCATTGGATGCTCTTAGCATGTATTAATTAGATTTAACCAATCTTAAAAAAAAAA
>NW_012115566.1:670693-704730 GCF_000951035.1 Colobus angolensis palliatus | reverse complement strand
CCACCATTGTGCCTGGCAAATTTTTGTATTTTTAGTAGAGACAGGGTTTCACCATGTTGGCCAGGCTGGTTTTGAACTCCTGACCTCAGGTGATCTGCCCACCTCAACCTCCCAAAGTGCTGGCATTATAGGCATGAGCAACAGTGCCCAGCCACCAGGCGAGATTCTAGTGGGAGGACTTTCAGACACGAGGAATAGTGTGATTTAAGAAAACAAACACAGCATGGTGCTACAACCTGATTGATTTATTAAGAATAATTAAGTCAGTCAGCATTATTAAACGTGGAGATTGGCATGGGGTTGGAGAAGTCACAATGATAGATAATACGGGAATGGCAGTCAGGAAGCATTGTAAAAATATTGTTTGCCATCCTAAGCTTTTTGGGCATCCTTGAATAATCAATTAAGTCAATAAAGAGTTAAAAGCTAAATTAATGTTACAAGATGTGATTGGCATCACCATTTATCCTGACAACAGCATTGAAGTTGGATTAGAATTACATGAAGCTGAAGAATAAAATATTGCCAGAGACAATGAAGGTTTGAACTAATCTGTATGTGTGACAGCAAGAGGTAATAACTACAACAGGTAGTAAGCAAATAAAATTTTGGTGTTTGATTGAATATACAGATTAAAGCAAAGTTGTGCCATTCTTTGAAATAGGTAACAGTGACAGGGAGACGGCTGGAAGAAGAGGTGAGTCCTTATGGGAAAGACCCATTCGGGGGCAGTGATGCGCTAACCATGAAGTAGGATATGAGGACCTACAACCCAGAAGACCTATGGTAGTGCCCGAAACAGCTGACTATTACTTTCTGTTCTGTAAGAAAATAGTTAATCTGTCTTCTTTAAAAGGCACAATAATATATTTGAGTAAACAAAAGTACAGAAAGAAAGTGTCAGGACAAAATTTTGGAAACCATTAAATTTCAATAAATGTTAAAAGAAGACTCAGATAAAGAGACTAAGAAAAAATATTTAGAGCAGCGAAATTGATCTTTATGACATTGGAATGGTGAATTCATGTCATTATGAATTGCCTAAACCCACAGAATGTACAGCACCAAGAATGAACCCTAAATGTAAGCTATGGATTTTGGCTGGTAGTATGTCAATGTAACTTAACCAGTTATAACAAATGTACTACTGCAATGGGAGATGCTGGTAATGGGGGAAGGTGTGACTATGTGGGGTAGGGGCATATGAAAAGTCTCTGTATCTTCCTTCCAATTTATTTCGTAAACTTAAAATTGCTCTAAAAATAAAGTACATTTTTAAAAAATTTAAAAAAAGAAAAAAAATTCAGAGAAGAAATAGAAAACCAGAACTAAGTGGCACAGAGCCAATGGAAAAGAGCTGTTTTAGAACAAAGAACTGTATGATAGTGTCATATATTTGAGAAAGTTTAAAATAAAAACAAAATAGAAAGAGTGCATTGAATTTTCCATTGTGACAGTTATTTGTGGATTTGCTGGAGCTGTTTGTGAAGACTCATGAGGCAAGCATGATAAACATGGTTCAAAATTGAACCAAATGTGCCAGGGCACAGAATGATACCTTATTTTGCTCATAAAGCATGGCTGTAAAGAGAAGGAACATTATAAGAAAGTCCTGAGTATGGAGTGAAGGCTTTTCTTTTTCTTTAAGGTGGGTAAGTCTTAAGATTGTCTATATTCATCTGCTTATCTCTCTCTCTCTCTCTATCTATCTATCTATATCTATCTATCTATCAATCATCTATTTATCTCTCATTTATCATCTATCAATAGAGCATAGTGAAACAATCTGACTGGTTCTTTAAAAGTAATCTCAGTAAATCAACATTATTAGAATTTTTAGACATGGAGTTTGTGTGAATTTTATACACACACATACACAGACACACACACATAAAATGTGTGCTCTTGTGAGAGAGAGAGAGAGAGAGAGAGACAGACACAGAGACAGAGAGAGAGAGAGAGCAAGCGCATACTGTGGCAAAGATGCCCTTTACAAGGCTGTGTATAGGGTTGGTCACTGACTTGGAAAGGAAAAAGGAGCTCTTTCTCTGCCTTTGAAACCCTAGAGTGGGTGGAATTAAATCTATTAGAGATAATTTCATTTGTATACAGGTAGAAAACTGAGATATTTAACATATAATTACCTATGTTTTCTCACTGAAGTTACTGGCAATGTGACCTCCCAGGAAATAGAGGAAAATAGAGAAGAGACTTAGCATGCTAACTCTCTAGAGCAGCTACTGGAATGAATTAGAGTTTACCTACATAACATACCTGCACGTGTACCACTGAACCTAAAACAGAACTACTTTCAAAAAACAATGGAGAGTTTCAACAACATATGAGAGTTAAAAAACAGACAGTTTATAAATGTTTTGTAGGATAAAATTTGCATATAAGTGGTTAGTGAAGAGAGAAAATAAATGCTTGGGGGAAACAAGTAACATGCAAAGAATCATTATACTCTCCATCAAAAAATGTTTAGTTTTATTATAAAATAAAGTATTTAATGCAGTTATGACTTGGAAGGATTGAACACAGGTTTTGTATGTTCTCACAGTATCATCCTTAATCCTAAGTGTATCTCCACATGGATATGATTCCCTTTTTTCTTATTTGATAAGTGATGAATTAATCAATACAATTTACAGCTAATGAAATTAAAATGATGAAATTTTCCATGTATTAATCATACATAAAAATTATTCTCTATGTCTTCAAAGAAAATAAAAATAGGTTGGTGGGAGCTGTTGAGAGGAAAATATGGTGTGTGCATTCAAGTTTTTTCTAATGATTTTTCTCCTCCTTCCGTCTATGGAGAAACCTTAATGAGGAGGCTAAATGATAGAGGTTTTTCTTAAATTACACTAACAATGTGTATTAGAAATGGTAAATAACATGATGCTCTTGATTTTCAAGCCAGAGAGAATAAGTTTTAAAATATAAGTGAATTGTTTTAATCTATTTATTTTAAATTCCAAAACTACCATCTGATATTTGGAGCAAGTTAAGCCAGGCATTAAGATTGGCAGCAATGGGAATTAAGCCATATCTAATGGAGGACCAGGAAAACTGTAGGAACAAGAAAGCTAGAGAAACTTTGAAGAAAGTAACCCCTGTTTTTCTCTGATTCTCACTGCCGTGAAGCAGGGGATGTGACCATCGGTGATGGATTAAGGGCCCTTCTATCCCTGAGACTGTGCCTTGTGGGGAAAAAGAAAATATTTCCTAAAAATTAGTTTCAATCAGTTCTCAAAATAAATTACAGCAAAATCAGAAAGATCTTGGTTTAAGTGATTTTTAACCGTTTCCTACAGCTTAGGGATTAATAAATGAAACAAACTACAATATCAGATACAGTAACTTCAAAATCTGATGCAGTAACTCATGTAACTTGGCCATTAAGTTTTTATCTATATAGAAGTGAAATCAATTATGTAGATATCCAGTTAAATAACTACTTACTTAGTACTTCTATGTTAGATACCATTGGTCAAGGGTGAAGAAATGGACTGAAATGATGAAGAAATAGTCTTTGTGCAAAAGAAACTCAGTGAAAATGATACTGATTGACCTTTCAACAAATGCACAGATTTAAAAAGAAAAAAAGAGAGGCAAAAATTAGTTGGCAGAGTGATTCTGATAACACAAAATGATTCTATGATGATGATGATTCTACAATAATAGCACATTTAAAATGAAATAGGAAAAGTTACATCATTTAATCCTCCTAACAATTGTTACATCTGCTATAGATGTTTCTTTTGTTTGGTTGGTTATTTTAAGAAATGGTCTCCCACTATCTAATATATTTCAAGTCCTAGAGAGAAAAAAATACTTTTTTTTTTTCATTTGGGAAGACACAATGAGACATAGCACTAGAAAGATACATACTCCACTACCTAGCATTCTGCCTATCACAGAGATTTTAGAAAATCTCTTTATTTCTTCAAATGGATTTGATTGAAAATATCCAACCCCAAGTTGTCATAAGAATTTTGAGAATTAAACATTCTTTGACAGTGAACCTTTGTCACTTAGTTACAAGATCTCCAAAGTTCAGGATTCAATGCCTGATATCAGTGGCATCTGCATTTTACGATTTTGAGACATTTCATTTTTCAAAATTTCTATGGAAAGCTTATTACAATCAAATGTAATCTTTTTTAGATGTTAAGAGCTTTTCAGAGGAAAAAATAAGTTCTTTGAGCTAACCTCTCTTCTAGATTAGCTTCTGAGCTGTTTCTATATCTGCCTCTGAGTTGTTTCTAGATGCATTTGCAAGGTGGTATCAATAACTTCATATTAGCTGGTTAGCAAATGAAGCTATACAGTGCATAACTATAATACTAAGGCATCATATAGAAGATGTAATGAGATTGGTATTTCATTGACTTTGTTGAAGGTAAAGATTTTATCATTTCCATCAATTTCTCCCTCTTTTGACAACGCAAACTCTGCTCCAGAAAATGTTTATGACTTGTTGATCACATTTAGGGATTCTATTTCTGAATAATTGCTAAATTTTTTTTGAATTGAATATTAACTAATCACAATGGAGATAAATTCATCTCATTTCAGTACCTCCATGCTGAGGAATTGAGTTACTTGACATACAAATATATTAGATGTCATGCATTTTCTTCCTACTGTTCTTTGGCTTCCTAAACAGAGTCACACTTGGTATCTTCAGAGAGACTATGGTCAATTTGACTGCAATGAATGGATTCCTCCTCATGGGCTTTTCTGATGAGCGTAAGCTTCAGATTTTACATGCATTGCTGTTTCTGGTGACATACCTGCTGGCCTTGACAGGCAACCTTCTCATTATCACCGTCATTACCTTGGACCATCGTCTCCATTCCCCCATGTATTACTTTTTAAAGCACCTCTCTCTTCTGGACCTCTGCTTCATCTCTGTCACAGTCCCCCAGTCCATTGCAAATTCACTTATGGGCAATGGTTATATTTCTCTTGTTCAGTGCATTCTTCAGGTTTTCTTCTTCATAGCTCTGGCCTCATCAGAAGTGGCCATTCTCACAGTGATGTCTTATGACCGGTACGCAGCGATCTGTCAACCACTTCACTATGAGACCACTATGGATCCCAGTGCCTGTAGGCATGCAGTGATAGCTGTGTGGATTGCTGGCGGCCTCTCTGGGCTCATGCATGCTGCCATTAACTTCTCCATACCTCTCTGTGGGAAGAGAGTCATTCACCAATTCTTCTGTGATGTTCCTCAGATGCTGAAACTAGCCTGTTCTTACGAATCCGTTAACGAGATTGCACTGGCTGCATTCACAACGTCTACAGCATTTATCTGTTTGATATCCATTGTGCTCTCCTACATTCGCATCTTCTCTACAGCGCTGAGAATCCCATCAGCTGAGGGCCGGACGAAGGTCTTCTCCACCTGCCTACCACACCTATTTGTAGTCACCTTCTTTCTTTCAGCTGCAGGCTTTGAGTTTCTCAGACTGCCTTCTGATTCCTCATCGACTATGGACCTTGTATTCTCCATATTCTATACTGTGATACCTCCAACACTCAACCCAGTTATCTATAGCTTACGGAATGACGCCATGAAGGCAGCACTGAGGAAGATGCTGTCAAAGGAAGAGCTTCCTCAGAGAAAGATGTGTTTAAAAGCCATGTTTAAACTCTAAAGAACCATAGAAATGAAAGGCATTGTTATTATGTTTCAGATTGGAAGGGGGTGAATCTAATTTCTTCCCGGAACGCTCTTCCAAGCTGTCTATTGCATATATTCCTCTCAAATATAATTCTTCAAAATTAAAGATGTTGTGCTTCTAATAATATTGGCTTTCCTTCCTCCCTCCAATTTAAGTGCTATTTTAAGTCATCTTTGGGAAATTTTTCTGAAATGAAGGAGAAAGAGAATTAGTTTGGAGTCTGGCCTGTATAATTTTAAATACATTATTAACAAATAGGTTGGAGATAGTTGAAGCTAACTGGGATAATATGATAGTGCATATATGGTCTTTCCAGCGGGCCTCCTAGTTTCCTATCCATATTAAGTATTCTTATTAAGTTCTTTTGCTATTATTACAGTGGTTATTTCAACAATTTATTCAGCCCCTAGCAAGTATCAGGTGTTTATACGTAATTTTTTCTTTTGACTCAAGAAAACAACAATTTTTTCTTTTGACTCAAGTACTTCTAGCTATGCCATATTGTCCCCATTTTGCCAATAGGAGCAATAAATTTAGGAAGGATTAATTAATTTTCCTGAGATTTCTCAAACAAATAGTAGTTAAGCTGTGATTCAAATTAATATTTGTCTGACTCAAACAATAAGGTTATTTATGTTCCTTACTCATGGCAAATGCATTATTACCCAAATGTGGGTGTGTATGTTTATGTGTGTGTGTGAGGTGTACAATCTATAAATATAAGCATATACAACTATAATCTATTAATAAAATTGTCATCACCCTTGTGTATCCCTATTACTGGAGATATTTATATTAATTCATTTACTTTTCTGATCTGTACAAGAGTTTGACAAGTTGGTTTTACAGAGTTAGCCTGGGGATGCTCCCTAGTTCCATGAAACAGAATATAGATAAACTGCAAATGAAAAGATCCAACTTATGAATGTGTGAGATAAGGAGGCATAAATCTTGTGAATCTGAATATCTGATTCAATTTTGTGTAATGCTGCAGATTTCTTCAAGAAAGATTCATAATTTCCAAGAGTACAAGACTGGACTAGTCCCCTCAGTTTTGAAATAAATCAAAGTACATGTTTTAATGACAAAGGGAATGAGCAATTGCTCAGTAATGGGGAATGTTTTTATAGGATTTTTTTGAATTAATGGTTATGATATCTACACATGCATACACCTTAGTGAGTTTTTTTTCTTTAATCTTCTACACGAGATTTTGTTTTCCTTTTTTTAATATACTTTAAGTTCTGGGTTACATGCGCAAAACTTGCAGGTTTGTTACATAGACATACATGTGCCATGGTGGTTTGCTGCACCTATCAACCTGTCATCTACATTAGGTATTTATCCTAATGTTTTCCCTCCCCTACCCCCTTACCCCCCAACAGGCCCTGGTGTGTGATGTTCCCCTACCTGTGTCCATGAGTTCTCATGGTTCAACTCCCATACTTATGAGTGAGAATATGCACTGTTTGGTTTTCTGTTCTTGTGTTAGTTTGCCGAGAATGATAGTTTCCAGCTTCATCCATGTCCCTGCAAAGGACATGAACTCATCTTTTTATGACCGCATAGTATTCCATGGGTGTATATGTGCCACATTTTCTTTATCCATTCTATCATTGATGGGCATTTGGGTTGGTTCCAAGTCTTTGCTATTGTGAACAGAGCCACAATAAACATACATGTGCATGTGTCTTTATAGTAGAATGATTTATAATCCTTTGGGTATATACCCAGTAATGGGATTGCTGGGTCAAATGGTATTTCTGGTTCTAGATCCTTGAGGAATCGCCACTCTGTCTTCCACAATGGTTGAACTAATTTACACTCCTGCCAACCATGTAAAAGTGTTTATATTTCTCCACATCCTCTCTAACATCTGTTGTTTCCTACCTTTTTAATGACAGCCATTCTAACTGGCGTGAGATGGTATCTCATTATGGTTTTGATTTGCATTTCTCTGATGACCAGTGATGATGAGCTTTTTTTCATATGTTTGTTGGCCGCATAAATGTCTTCTTTTAAAAAGTGTCTGTTGGGCCGGGGCTGTGGCTCATGCCTGTAATCCCAGCACTTTGGAGGGGTGCAGTGGGCAGATCACGAGGTCAGGAGATTGAGACTATCCTGGCTAACATGGTGAAACTCCATCTCAATTAAAAATACAAAAAATTAGCTGGGCATGGTGCCATGCACCTGTAATCCCAGCTACTCAGGAGGCTGAGGCAGGAGAATCACTTGAACCCAGAGGATCCCAAGAGTGTCTGTTCATATCCTTCACCTACATTTTGATGGGATTGTTTTTTTCTCTTGTAAATGTGTTTAAGTTCTTTGTAGATTCTGGATATTAGCCCTTTGTCAGATAGATAGATTACAAAAGTTTTCTCCCATTCTGTAGGCTGCCTATTCACTCGATCATAGTTTCTTTTGCTGTGCAGAAGCTCTTCAGTTTCATTAGATCCCATTTGTCAATTTTGGCTTTTGTTACCATTGCTTTTGATGCTTTAGTCATGAAGTCTCTGCCCATGCCTATGTCCTGAATGGTATTGCCTAGGTTTTCTTGTAGGGTTTTTATGGTTTTAGGTCTTATGTTTAAGTCTTTAATCCATCTTGAGTTAATTTTTGTATAAGGTGTAAGGAAGGAGTCCAGTTTCAGTTTTCTGCATATGGCTAGCCAGTTTTCTCAACAGCATTTATTAAATAGGGAATTCTTTCCCAATTGCTTGTTTTTATCAAGTTTATCAAAGATCAGATAGTTGTAGATGTGTGGCATTATTTCTGAGGCCTCTGTTCTGTTATATTGGTCTATATATCTGTTTTGGTACCAGTACCATGCTGTTTTGGTTACTGTAGCATTGTAGTATAGTTTGAAGTCAGGTAGCATGATGCCTCCAGCTTTGTTCTTTTTGCTTAGGATTATCTTGGCTACGTGGGCTCTTTCTTGGTTTCATATGAAATTTAAAGTAGTTTTTTCCTATTCTGTGAAGAAAGTCAATGGTAGCTTGACGGGGATAGCATTGAATCTATAAATTACTTTGGGCAGTATGGCCATTTTCACAATATTGATTCTTCCTGCCCATGAGGATGGAATGTTTTTCCATTTGTTTGTGTCCTCTGTCCTTGAGCAGTGGTTTGTAATTCTCCTTGAAGAAGTCCTTCACATGCCTTGTAAGTTGTATTCCTGGGTATTTTATTCTCTTTGCAGCAATTGTGAATGGCAGTTCACTCACGATTTGGCTCTCTGTTTTTTATTATTATTATTATTGGTGTATAGGAATGCCTGTGGTTTTTGCATGTTGATTTTGTATCCTGAGACTTTGCTGAAATTGCTTATAAGCTTAAGGAGATTTGGGGCTGAGATGATGGGGTTTTCTAAATATAGAATCATGTAATCTGCAAACAGAGACAATTTTACTTCCTCTCTTTATATTTGAATACCATTTTTTTTTTTTTGTCTTGCCTAATTGCCCTGGCCAGAACTTCCAACACTATGTTGAATAGGAGTGTTGAGAGACGGCATCCTTGTCTTGTGACAGTTTTCACAGGGAATGATTCCAGCTTTTGCCCATTCAGTATGATATTGGCTGTGGGTTTGTCATAGACAGCTCTTATTATTTTGAGATACATTCCATCAATCCCTAGTTTATTGAGAGTTTTTAGCATGAAGGAGTGTTGAATTTTATCGAAACCCTTTTCTGCATCTATTGAGATAATGATGTGGTTTTTGTCATTGGTTCTGTTTATGTGATGGATTACATTTATTGATTTGCATATATTGAATCAATCTTGCATCCTAGGGATGAAGCTGACTTGATCATGGTAGATAAGCTTTTTGATGCACTGCTGGATTTGGTTTGCCAGTATTTTATTGAGGATTTTCACATCAATGTTCATTAGGGATATTGGCCTGAAATTTTCCTTTTTTATTGTGTCTCTGCAAGGTTTTGGTGTCAGGTTGATGCTGTCCTCATAAAATGAGTTATGGAGGATTTCCTCTTTTTCTATTGTTTGGAATAGTTTCAGAAGGAATGATATCAGCTCCTTTTTGTACTTCTGGTAGAATTCGGCTGTGAATCGCCTGGTTCTGGGCTTTTCTTGGTTGGTAGGCCATTAATTACTGCCTCAATTTCAGAACTTGTTATTGGTCATTCAGGGATTAGATTTCTTCCTGGTTTAGTCTTGGGAGGGTTTATGTGTCCAGGCACTTATCCATTTTTTCTAGATTTTCTAGTTTATTTGCATAGAGATGTTTATAGTATTCCTTGATGGTAGTTTATATTTCTGTGGGATCAGCAGTGATATTCCATTTATCATTTTTTATAGTGTCTATTTGATTTTTCTCTCTTTTCTTCTTTATTATTCTGGCTAGTGGTCTACTTTGTTAAATTTTTTCAAAAAAACCCAGCTGCTGAATTCATTGATTTTTTTAAATTTTTGTTTGTTTGTTTCTCTATCTCCTTCATTTCTGCTCTGATCTTAGTTATTTCTTGTCTTCTGCTAGCTTTTGAATTTGTTTTCTCTTGCTTCTGTAGTTCTTTTAATTGTAATGTTAGGGTGTTGAGTTTAGATCTTTCCTGCTTTCTCTTGTGGGCATTTAGTGCTATAAATTTCCCTTTAAACACTGCCTTAGCGGTACTACTGCAGCTAGCTCAGTCTCTGCCCAAATGGCCGCCCAGTTTTGTGCTTGAAACCCAGGGCCCCGGTAGCATAGGCACCCGAGGGAATCTCCTGTTCCTGGTTTGTGAAATCTGTGGGAAAAGCGTAGTATCTGGGCAGGAGTGCACTGTTCCTCACAGCCCAGTCCCTCATGGCTTCCCTTGACTAGGAAAGGGAGTTGGTCCGACCCATTGGGATTCCTGGGTGAGGCGATACCCCACCCTGCTTTGGCTAGCCCTCCGTGGGCTGCATCCACTGTCTAACCAGTCCCAGTGAGATTAGCCAAGTACCTCAGTTAGAAATGCAGAAATCATCCACCTTCTGTATCTCACTGATCTCAATGACAGCTGCGGCCCGAAGCTGTTTCTATTCGGCCATCTTCCCAGCCACCCACACTGATTTCTTTCTTTTTTTTTTTTTTTTTGAGACGGAGTCTTGCTCTGTCGCCCAGGCTGGAGTGCAGTGGCTGGATCTCAGCTCACTGCAACCTCCGCCTCCCGGGTTCACGCCATTCTCCTGCCTCAGCCTCCCGAGTAGCTGGGACCACAGGCGCCGGCCACCTCGCCCGGCTAATTTTTTGTATTTTTAGTAGAGACGGGGTTTCACCGTGTTAGTCAGGATGGTCTCGATCTCCTGACCTCGTGATCCGCCCGTCTCGGCCTCCCAAAGTGCTGGGATTACAGGCTTGAGCCACCGCGCCCGGCCACCCACACTGATTTCTACGGTAGTTGTTCCATATTATATTCCCTAGATAGTCCAGGGAATATAATATTCTAAGCAGTGTATGAGAGTTCCAGTTGTTCCACATTTGCACCAACAGTTGACATTGTCAGGTGTTTTCAAAACTTTTAGCTCTTTAAACACATTCATGGTGATATATATCGATGAGTTTATTTTGTATTACCCTGTTCAACAAGGTTGAACATCTTTTCATGGACTTATTAGTTATTTGTGTGTCTTCATTTGTGAAGTGTTTGCTCAAACACTTGGCCCATTTTTAAAACGAGTTGTTAATCTTTCTATTACGAAGACATTTACATATGTGTGCATATATGCATATATACTGGATAAAAATCTTTTGTCAGATACATGTATTACAAATGTTTTTTCTAATCTCCTGTGGTTGTCTTTTTTTTTTTTTTGTGACCGGGTCTCACTTTCCCCCCGACTTGAGTGCAGAGGAGTGATCTCAGCTCACCGCAACCTCCGCTTCCCAGGCTCAAGCAATTCTCGTGCCTCAGCCTCTCAAGTAGCTGAGATTACAGGTGTGTGCCACTATGCTGGCTCATTTTCTTTTCTTTCTTTTTTTTTGTATTTTTAATAGAAATGGGATTTCACTGTGTTGGCCAGGCTGGTTTTGAACTCCTCACCTCAAATGATCCACCCACCTTGGCCTCCTAATGTGCTGGGATCACAGGTGTGAGCCACCATGCCCGGCCTAAAATTATAAAGATATTTTTCTAAGAGACCACTTAGAAAATGAATAGTTTTAGCTTCTATACTTAATTAAGTACGTGATCCCTATTGAGTTAATCTTTGAGTGTAGTATAAAGTGAGTGTTAATGCTCATTCTTTTTCTATACAGATATATAGCTTTTAGTGTGATTTATTGAAAAGACATTATTTTCCCCCATTGATTTGCCTCAGAACCTTGTCAATATATGGGCTTACTATTCTTTTTCATTGATCTATGTGTTTATTTTTAACTAATACCATACTATATCAATTACAGCAACTTTATAACAATTCTTGAAGTCAGATAGTTTAAGGCCTCTAATCTTTTGATTTTCTAGGCTTTGATTTTCCAAGTCATTTGCATTTCCATATACACTTTAGAATTAGCTTGTTAATTCCTACTAAAAAGAAGCATCCTGGCATTTTTATTAGGATTGCATCAAATCTATAGATCATCTCTGAGAAAATAGAAATCTTAATATTGAGTCATTTAATTCATAAACATGACATAGCTTCCCATTTTTTAGGTCTTTAATTTCTTTCAGTAATGTTACATAGCTTTATGAGGCAGTCTTGTTCCTTTATTGAATTTATTACTAATTATTCACATTTTATGTTTTGAATGCTAAAATTACACATCATGCTCCTTAAATTATTTCAAATGTTGTAGAAATAGCATTAAAATAAGAATTTCCTCTTTAATAGTGATTCCTAGAAGTTTTCACTATTTTAATTTTGATATATATATATAGACAAAATTATATATATTATTTGGTTTTTCCTTTTATTATGTGGTTGGATCTCAAGTGCAGAAGGTTGAATTCATTACATTTGTCAGTTCATGGCACCCTATCCTCATTAATATGTGCACAATCTCTCTCATCTTACATTAATTAATTTATAACATTTCTTTCCTATCTGTTTCTACTACCATTCCCCCGAAAGAAAACAATTATTATAAGTTTCATGTGTAACATTTTATGGGCTCTTAATTTCTATTAGTATTGTTGTTTTAGGATATTTTATTCTATAAAATAGTATTACATTATAATCTTTTCAGTTTCTTACTTTTTTTCACTCAGCACACTACTTTTAAAAGCTATCATGTTACAATGTCTATATCTAGCCCACTTTTTCTAAAAATTGCATGTTTTTTGATGGTGTACATCCTCAACCTTTGCAGATCTACTCTCCCACTGATGGACATCTGGGTTGCTTCTAATTCCCCATTACCATAAATTATGCCAAACAAGTGTTGTTATGGACCTGTGTAAGGATTTATTTAGGATATATACCTGGAAGCAAAATTGCTCAGGTCCAATATATGAGAGACTTAATTTGAATTTTTATACCCAGAATGTGCTCCAGAATGCTTCCATGAGGCTACACTCCTACCAGCGGGGCAGACGTGTTCCTGTCATTTCCTCAGCTCTCCCAATTCTTGGCACTACCCCGCTTTCTAATACTTACTACTCAAATAGAATACAATGTTACCTCACTTTTAAACTTTGGAGAAATTTTAAACCTATAAAAAATTTGTAAAAACAATACAGAGGTTTCTCTTTTATCCCTCACCTTGTTTCCCCTAATGTTACTGTCTTGCAAAACTGTAACACTTCTCTCATTATAAAATAGCCTAAATAGCTTGAGTTTTTTTGTTTTTGTTTTTTGCCAATTGAAGAAGTCTGCTTTACTCACATTACAAAGGAAGATAATCAAATCGCAAATGAATGCATCAAAAGGTAACTGACTTAATTAGACATAAGGGTGATATAAATTTAAAGCATAGTGCAACATCATGACACATTCCCCAAAATGAAATCATGGGCAATGGAAAATGTGGGTGAAGAGTTGAAGCAACTGGAACTCACGTCTACTCATAGTGAAAGATAAAATTGCTTCAACAACCTTGAAAGATTTTTCAGCAGTGCCTATTAAATCTAAACATATGCATAACCTATGATGTCAGCAATCCCATTCTTAGGTATATACTCAACACAAATTCAGACATATGTTCACCAAAAACACATATTAGAAAGTTCAGAGCAGTTTTATTCCAAAAAAGTTTTTTGCAAACTGGAAACTACCCAAATGCTCCTTTTATGCTTCCTTCTAGTCATTACTTCCACCAAAGATAACTCCTATCCTTATGTGTTAAAGTGTAGATTTGATTAGTTTTGTCCTTTCCATAAATGCAGTCTTACAGTATGTATTCTTTTGTGTCTGGTTTATTTTGTTCAACATTATGTTTGTGAGATTCAATAATATTGTTGTGGACAACTGTAGATTGTTAGTTCTTATTCCTTTATGGTAGCCAACAGTCTAGATATAACACAATTTATTCATCCAGCTTGAGTTGTTTTTTTTTCTTTTTTTCTCGCCTTTAGCTTTTTGGAACACTTTTTGCTCATATCTCTAGATCTCCTTTCTTATGCCTATGCTAGTGTATAATAAAACTATAATAATAACAATGACACTTAATAAGAACTACTTATGCGAAGGATTATTCTAGGTTTCAAAGGCATTATTGTGTTCAACATTCACAATAAATCCTGTGAGGCAAATAATATTGATATTCCTATTTTAAAGATAAGGAAATTAAGGCACAGGTCACTAATCAACTTATCTACAGTACTAGCAATTTACTAGCTAACCCTGGGACTCAAACTCAAGGCAGTTTGGCCCCAAAGTTTTCATTCTTTACCACTATGGTATTTTAAGGAAAAATTTGATATTATTTTATGAATGTAGTTTTGCTTCTTTTTTTTTTTTTCAGTTGTAAAACACCTAACGCGTCTGATATATCAAAATATCAGTCAACCATTATGCAGAAAGGGGTTAACTTTTCACGTCTGTATTGCAGAACTCTGTATACTCCCAAAAAAGGCCTATATTCGGGACTGGCTCTTGGCAGGCTCCTGGGAGAGGAGCTCTAAGTTCTTGGAATATCTTACCTAATAAAATGTTTTTTTAAAAATAATTTGTTTTCTTGGGTCACAGAATATAAATTTGATCAGATAGATTATGCTAACAGGGTGATTTATGGTGTCTATTTTGCTCTGGTGGGCTGGGTCTGAGTAGCTGAGGTCAGTCACACAGGTGCCATATGCGTACCTGACTGATCCCCCATAAAAACCTTGAGTGAACTTCCTGGTTGACATTATTCTGCATGTGTTATCATACCACTGATGGCACATTAAGCACATCAATGTAACTCACTGGAAGAGAACACCTAGAAGCTTATTCCTGGTTTCTCCTAGACTCCCTGCACCTCATGCACTTTTTCCCTTTGTTCATTTTTAATATAACTTTTCAATACTAACTTGGACACAAATATGCACATACACACATTATGCCATGTCTTATATCTTTCTTGAGTTGACATTCTATGAGATATATCATCACATCAACATATGAATTAAAATTGTCCTATGACCCATATCTTTCAAAGCTGTCCATGGTGTTGAATTATAGCAGCTTTCTATTTTGACTTATAAATGGACAGGAATATATTAGTAAAACACTACCAGAGTGGTGCAGTGAATATGCATGTATTCTTATGTGTTTACAGAGAGAGATAGGAAAAGAAAAGGAAAGGAATGAGATGGAAAGAAAAGAAAGAAAAGGGAAAAAATAAATAAATGAAAGAAAAGAAAATGAAAGACTAAGACAGGAAAGGGAAGGAATTCCAGCCTTTCCATAAAGAAGCATGACACAACTTGGGACCAAAAGTCATAGCATTATAAACAGAATCCCTACTTTTGTAAATCTTTCTGTTTGATTTTTACCCTCAGAAGGAAGATTACAAAAAACAATGCAACTGAAATTCATATTTCATAATAATGGTTGAAACAATAACCATTAATAGTTCGTAAGATTTGAGTCCAATAACTTTTAAAGGCATAATTCTTTATGAGTGTATTTTATTTCCCTTTATGCACAGCTCTAGGCTCCTTTTCCTACTTCCCTGTTTCTAAAAGGTATCTACTATAAATTTCTGAAAAAATTATATTTTTCCCTTTGACATCTAAAACTTCCCAATATGATGTGAAATTATTCTTCAAAGTAGTTTTAGCAATTTACACTCTTACCAACCTTGTATATGAGCTCTCAGAGCTTTACATACTTACCCAACGAGGTACTACCCTAAGGATACTGACAGATATAGCACACTCTACTTTTCATTTGCTTTTTCTATCTTATTAGACATTTTTGTTTATGTGTTTACTAGGCATTTGGATTTCTTTGCAGACTTTTGCTCATTTTCATTTTGGTCATTTTCTTTTTCTTATTTTTAAGGGAATTATGTGTCTCTTTAGAATACTAAACTGTGCCACTTAATAAAAGTGGCAGATATCTCTTTCCCTTCTGTAGCCTGAATTTTCATTCGTTCTGTGGTTTCCTTTGTTGTAGAGATGCTCTAATTTTATATTGTGGAATTATTAAAATAAGTCTTTCACTTTATGCTAAAGTCTTTTTTAGTTCTTTTGTTAAGGAATGTTTTCCATTCCCAAGGACATAAAGATAGTGACTTTATAGGTACTTTAAAAAGTTTTAAAGTTTTGACTTTAATATTTCAATCTTTAATCCACCTGAAACTCATTTTTAGATATACGTATAGTGAGAAATATTTCAATGTATTTATTTTTCTTTTCTTAATGTGGAAAACCAATTGCCCCAGTGCCATTTACTGACTTGCAATGTGTGTATATACATATATGCAGATCTTTTCGGTGCTCTCTCTTTTTGTCCACTCATCTACCTGTCTGTTCCTGTGCTGACATTATACTGTCTTATTTCCTATACATTGTAAATCTTGCTATTAAAACAAATCTCTGAATTTTGTTCCTGTTTTTCTGCTTTTTTTTTGGTTATCTTGCGCTCTTCCTCCTTTGCATAAATGTGAGAATCAGTGCAATAAATTTTTTATAAAGTAAAATATCTTTTAATTAAAATTTCATTGACTCTGTATGTCAGCAAAAAATAAAGCTACTCAAGATAACTCCTCAACCATTATCAAGGTAAATATCCATGTTTACTTAGATCTTCTCTAATGTATTTCAGTAAAGTTTTATAATATTCTGTGTAAAGCTTTTCCATGTTCTATTAGATTTACATATGGACATTATTACTTTGGTAGTTATCAAAATTATATTTTCCAAACTACATTTTACTCTTTGTTGCTGGTAGATAGAAATAAATTTGATACCTGGGCCAAGGGATTTGCTAAATTATCTCATTTTTCTAATGTTTTATCTGCAGATTCTTAGGGATTTTTTAAGTAGGGAAATATAGCTCCTGTAATTAAGGAAAGTTTTAAAATTTCCGTTCTAGTTCCTATAAATTTTCTTTATCTTAATGCACCAGCTACAACAATCAAAACAGTGTGGAATTAAAGTGATAACAAGTGGCAGTCATGTCTTGTTCTCACTGAGTACATGTTTTGACCTAGGTGTTAGGTGGACAAGTGTTTCACTAATCTAGTTTTACATAAGGAGACATCCCAAAACAGTGACTTCAATCAGTAACTATTTAACTTATTTACTTTAGCAGAGCTTGGTAAAGGCAGCTTGCCACTGTTCCAGTAAAATTAGTATTAGGTTTTGCCGAGTCCAGCTAGAGATGTTGCCTGGTCCTCCATATGGTTCTCGATATGACCTTTCTACATGGCTAGGTTGGGCTCCTCAAAAAATGATGGCTAGGTTCCAAGGATAATCTGAAGAACAGGTGCTTCAAGAATATAAGCCACAAGAATATAAGCCTCTACTTAGATTGTCACATTGGTCAAACTTATCACATGGCCAACTGTGGAGTATGTCATTGTGAAACAAATGTGAGTACTGGGGGCATAGTTCATTGAGCCCATTAAAGTGCAGTTCTACCCCAGGAGCCTTTATTAAATTGACAAAGTCCCTTCTTATTTCAAGTCTGCTAAACTTTTTATCATAAATATATGCTGACTTGTATGCAACGTTTCTTTTTCCTATATCTATTAAGACCATCATGCAGTTTTAATTCTTTTATACATCATTTATTCAAGTGAATTTATTGGAACTCCAACTGAAAATCCAGAAGTGATGAATTAGACAAAGTTTTCATATTCATGAAGTACAATCTATAGTGGTAGAGAAACCACTAACAAATAAACATGTAAGCATAAAAGGGGTTAGATGGCAACACACATTACAGAGGTAAAGAAAGCAAGGCAAGTGACGTAGTGCAGGAAACAAATTATTTTATATTGTAAAGTTTTCACTAATAGCACCATATGTAAAAATAAAGCTTAAACACAGTTAGCTAATTGAGTATCTGAGGAAAAACATTCCAAGCAGAGAAACCAATGCAAAGTCCAGAGATGGGAGCATTCTTGGAATGTATAATTAATAGCAAGGAAGCCAGTATATTTTTTTAAATTGTTCTTCACCGTTACTAAATTATATTCACTATTTTTTCAAACCTATTGGCATAACGTTTCATAATTGATTCTTTTATCTTATTTCTGTGGTTATCTGAAGTTACGGTTCCTTTCAATCCCTAATATTATTAATTTGTGCATTATCAGCTATTATTCTTAAAAGATTTTGCCAGAAATTTGACATTTTAAAATCTTTCCCTCTATTGTTCTTAATTTCAATAACTCTTGCTCTTATTGTAACATCATATCACTTCTTCCACTTATTTTGAAATTTTTCCATTTGTATTTGTAATTTTTCACATTAGACTTAGCCAGTTAATATTTAATTTTTTCTTTTTTAATATAAGTATTTATGGCTAAAATTATTAAAATCAGTTTAGCATATTTGTCATAAATTTGGCAATGTTTATATGTGATGTGATTCTTGATACTTGATTCTACGCCACAGTTCTAATTAGTTATTATAGCTTTGTAAGTTTTGATATCCAGTGGTTTGAATTCTCCAACTTGGTTTTTCTTCATGTCATTGTTGCTTTTGGTTGCCTGCATTTAGATATTAATAGAATCATTTTGTGAATTTCCATAAAGCCAAAACCTGCTTGCATTTTAATGAGCATCACAATGAATTTAAAGATAAATTTGGGAAGAATTGACTTCTTAGCAATATTGAAACTTCCAATTGATAAAAATGTAAGATTCTTTGATTTATTCGTCTATTTAAAATTTTTTTAGCAATCATTTATAGTTTTCAATGTAGAGATTTTGCCAATATTTAATTAAATTTGTTCCTAAATATTGGGAGCCTTTCGATGCTACTAAAATTTTAGGGCCTTTGTATTTTATTTAGTTTACTATTTAATTCTAATAGTTTAGGTATATTTCCTTTCCAAATTATTATGTACCCAAAACATTTATACCTTCTTTGTCATTTTCCTGGCTCTATTGGGCTACTGAGCAGAAATACTGACAGTAGTCATTGTTATCTTATTTCTTAACCTATAGTGAAAATTTAAAGTATTTCATAAAATATGATATGTACTGTAGCTTTTACGTAGAGTCTTTTCATCAGATCAGACATTCTCTTTTCATCTGAGTATGCTCAGTAATTCAGTGATTTTATCTTTAGTAGATGTTAAATTTTTTCAAATGTTTTACTGGATCTATTGGAATAGTTAAAGTTATCTTTCATCTGTGTGTATGTCTGTGCGTGTGTGTGTATAATATCTTCATTTAATTTTGTTATCAAGTTGATACTGGCCTCATAAGACAAGTTGGAAGTGTTTCTTCTTCCCTGTTTCCTGGACAATTTTGTGTAATAAAATTTTATTTATTTATTTATTTATTTATTTTAAACATTTTATTTTGACATAATTTCAAGTTTACCTAGAGATTACCAGAATAGAACAAATGATACTCATATATCCTTTACCCAGATTCACAAATTATTAACATTTTTGCCCTAGTTGCTTTATTATTTACTCTTTTAATAAACTTTTTTAAACCTTTTGAACAATGTGTATTTCCTAAGAACAGACATTCTCCTGCATAACTAGTAAAATGACCAATATTAAAAAATACCATTTATACAGTAGTAGTATGTCATCCAGAGTCAATATTCAAATTTAATTCATTATCCAAATAACATCCTATATTAATTTTATTTCCTAGTCTAAAATTCAATTCAGGAATAAACATTTCACTTAGCGGTCATGTCCCTTGTGGGATTAACTCCTCAGTCTTTTCTCTTATAATGTTGGCAGCTTGGAGTACATGTTATTTTGTAGAATGTCACTCAGCTTGGGTCTGTCTGATATTTCCTCTGATTAGATTCAGGTCACAAATGTCATATAGGAAAATAGACATGAGATTTTCTTCTCAGCACATTACATCGGAAGGCACATGATGTTTATCTGTACCATTACTGGTGATATTAGCTATAATCAGTTAGCTAAGATGGCTCTGCCAAGTTTCTCCACTATAAATTTACTATTTTCCCCTTAGTAATTTGTAAGTAATTTGTGGAGAGGTACTTTGATGATACATATTCTTTATTCCCCAAACTTTGACCTACTCATTTAAGTATTTACTGAAAATTTTTGCTTAAATCAATTTTTATTATATTTGTTGCAAAATGGTGATTTTATAAGTCTACCATCTCTTCCACATTTATTAGTTGATGTTCTACTTAAAGATATTAAATCCTCTGCTATTAAATAACTTTTTAATTTATTTTTTGTTTCAATAGGTTTTTGGGGAACAGATGGTGTTTGGCTACATGAATAAGGTCTTTAGTGGTGATTTCTGAGATTTTGGTGCACTCATCACCCAAGCAGTGTACACTGTACCCAGTGTGTAGTCTTTTGTCCCTCACCCTGATCCCACCCTTTCCCCTGAGTTCTCAAAATCCATTCTTAGGCCTTTGCATCCTCATAGCTTAGCTCCCACTTATGAATGAGAACATGCAATGTTTGGTTTTCCATTCCTGAGTTACTGAACTTAGAATAACGGTCTCCAATTCCATCTAGGTTGCTGTGAATGCCATTACTTTGTTCCTTTTAATGGCTGAAAAGTACTTCATGGTGTATATGTATACATCTCCCACATGTTCTTTATCCACTCATTGATTGATGGGCATTTGGACTGGTTACATATTTTTGCAGTTACAAATTGTGCTGCTATAAACATGTGTGTGCAAGGAATCTTCTTCATATAATGACTTCTTTTCCTCTGGGAAGATACCTAGTAGCGGAATTGCTGGATCAACTGGTAGATCTACTTTTAGTTCGTTAAGGAATTTCCACATTGTTTCCCATAAGGGTTGTACAAAGTTTACATTCTCACCAACAGTGTAAAAGTGTTCCTTTTTCACCACATCCATGCCAACATCTATTATTTTTTGAATTTTTGATTATGGCCATTCTTGTAGGAGTAATGTCGTATCACACTGTGGTTTTGATTTACATTTCCCTGATCATTAGGGATGTTGAGCATTTTTCCATATGCTTGTTGGCCATTTGTATATCTTCTTTTGAGAATGGTCTGTTCGTGTCCTCAGCCCACTTTTTGATAGGATTCTTTGTTTTCTTCTTGCTGATTTGTTTGGGTTCTTTGTAGATTCTGGATATTAGTCCCTTGCCAGATGTATAGACTGTGAATATTTTCTCCCACTCTGTAGGTTGTCTGTTAACTCTGCTGATTATTTTGTTTGCTGTGCAGAAGCTTTTTAGTCCTATTTATCCTTGTTTTTGTTGCATTTGCTTTTGGGTTCTTGGTCATGAAATCTTTGCCTAAGCCAATATCTAGAAAGGTTTTTCCGATGTCATGTTCTAGAGTTTTTATGGTTTCAGGTCTTAGATTTAAGTATTTGACTCATTTTGAGTTGATTTTTGTATAAGGTGAGAGATGAGGGTCCAGTTTCATTCTCCTACATATGGCCTGCCAGTTATCCCAGCACCATTTGTTGAACAGGGTGTCCTTTCCCTACTTTATGTTTTTCTTTGCTTTGTCGAAGATCAGTTGGCTGTAAGTATTTGGTTTTATTTTTGGGTTCTCTATTCTGTTCCATTAGTCTATGTGCCTATTTTTATACCAGTACTGTGCTGTTTTGGTGACTATGGCCTTACAGTATAGTTTGAAGTTGGGTAATGTGATGTTTCCAAATTTGTTCTGTTTGCTTGGTCTTGCTTTGACTATGCAGGCTCTTTTTTGGTACCATATCAATTTTAGAACTGCTTTTCTAATTCTGTGAAGAATGGTAGGGGTATTTTGATGGGAATTGCATTGAATTTGTAGATTGCTTTTGGCAGTATTGTCATTTTCAAAATATTGATTCTACCCATCCATGAGCATAGGATGTGTTTCCATTTGTTTGTGTTGTCTATGATTTCTTTGTAATAAAATTTTAAATAAAACATTAATGGACATAATATGTAGCACCATTAAGTGTCTATTTTTGAGTCACTTTGCTAAGCACTTCACAGAATTATTTATTCAATATGCTCATTTTACAGAGGCAGAATGATAAAGCGTCTAAAGTTACCTCACAAAGGATAATTGGTAGCACTAGAATTAAACCCAAGCAAACTGACTGTAATTGTTATGTACTTATATATGATACAGTATGCCTTCTATTATTAAGTATAAAAAATAACAAATGATAATACTGGAAGCAATATAATATTTTACAATAATTTTAGAAAGGAATTTATCAATATTTAAATGCATACAGTTTTAGAAATAAACTTAAACTGAATAATCTTATATTCTTTAATTTTAAGGAAAAAATCAACTGCAGGAAATGCAATGTTTATAAAGATGATTATGCTATCACTTTGTTGTTATGTTATGAACTCAGAAAAAATATTAATAGAGCTATTTAACCTGTTTTGGTGAATGTGATAATGATTACAAAAAACATTGACTAATGCTGCTTATAACAATGAAAAACTGGAATAGTGACTGGTATACAATAGGCAATCAATAAATGTTTGTTAAATAAATAAATAAAATGTTTCTGCAAATTGTAAATTGTTATCTGAGCAGAATGCTATGTAGCCTTTAAAAAATAATGTGTATCCACATAGCTTCAGAGGACTTTCTGTAACTAATTATGTTATTACTAAAAATACTAAAATATATATACAAGATGGTGAGATGACTCCAAAATATAAAACAACATTATCGACTTACTTTTATTTCTAAGTAGTTACAAAGTTGTTGCAAAAATTGTAATATACATTTTAATGGATTTAGCTATTATATGAGATTTGCAGATGTTGTTGCTAGATTTGTTTTTGAATGTTTCAGTACATATTTCTGATTGTTAGAGATCATAATTTATGACCAAAATAGCTGTTCTACATCTAATTTTGACACAAAGGCTCAAATTACTACCATAAAAAAAAAAATGTTAAGAACTGACTTCTAGTTTTCCAGGAAGTCTGGCATTAGAGATGCATTAATTTTTTAAAGGGTTAAATGTTCCTGTTTCTTTTATGGAAATATGTGATTTAGCGAGTGCATTGATTCTCCAAGTTTGACTCTCGGACTAGCAGCAACAGTACCTGGGAGCTTATTATGCACTCAAATTCATGAGTGCCTCTCCAGACCTACTGAATCAGAATTCCTGAGTTTGAGGCTTAGACTTAGGTCCTTGTGTTTTAACAAGATCTTTAGGCAATTCAAATGTCTGCTAAAATTTGAGAACCAATGCTAAGGACAACAAAACCTGACAACTTACTAAACTATTTTCCTTCTATATGAAAATTCCAAGGGCTCCAAATTCCAGGTGCTAGAAGAGTAGGAAATTGAAATATTTTTATGATATAGTCCAGTACGAAAGATGTAAAATAAAACAATCCTGAATCTTCTAAGAAAACAACATGTTTAAAAATATCTGAGGTGTAAATTGTTAGAGTCAAAACATCTCATTCTGATGACTTAGTTTAATTATTGTCTTTTTAATAGAGATGGGAGGAACTGTACTTTGCCTACAAGGGAGGGTGTCTACACTAAAAATGTAGAAACTCTTTGGAAGCTCATAATCTCATCAGACACTGCCTTTACCATACTCCTGACCTTCTACCAGCTCTGGGCTTGAGTATTGGGTAGAAAGAAAAGAGAGAGACTTCACTTTAAAACCAAAACGAAAAGACAAATTTTTTTAAAGCAAAAAGGAAAGAGTTGTTACTATGGTTGATTCCTTGGTCTGGGTCTAAAAGATGATATTCTGAATATCTCAGAGCATATACCACTTCACACAAATGAGTAATAAGCTCTTCAGGCTTAAAAAAAATGGATGATTAGGGAGAAGTTGAAATGTCCTCGAGAGTTAGGTGTTGGAGAATTTTGAAATCATAGACAAGCTTTTGTGTTCATTAAGATTCTTCTCTTTATAGGGTTTCTCCCCTTCTTTCTTTTCCTTCCCTGTCCCCTTTCTCCAGAAAACATTTTTTTAAAACCAGCAGTTAGTGCAACTAATGTTCAGTCAGCACACAGTGCAAACAGATGGAACAACAACAAAAAAAGAATATTCCTTCTTTTCAGCCTTTTTCTCTTCACCAGTTAAAAAAGGAAAAAAAAAATCCAAACTCTTTTAAGTCTTCATAGTTCTGAAATAAAAGATGAAAAACCCACAAAGAGAAGAGCACCCCTTTCTAAAAAGTGGTATGTCACAGATCCAAACAAGGCTTCTGTAATTTGTCAGAGTGCTTGCTAAGGCTTCTCATTTTCTACACCTTTGCTGTGGAATTCTGCTGCCTACAGGCTTTTGTCAATATTGCCTGGAATAGGTTTAATTTCTGTTCCCAACTGCTCCTCAATACTTTTCAGGTTGAAGTGATCACCATATGTGATCAAGTTGATGGCTAAGCCAAGATGACCAAAGTGACCTGATCTTCCAGTATGATGGAGATAGGTCTCTTCCAGCTTTGAAAAGTCAATGTTTATTACCACATTCATGGCTTGTATATCAATACCTCAGGTAAACAGATCAGTGCAAACAAAAATAAACCATTTCAGAAATAATAAAATGCACAGTTTTGATGTTCCTGCCTCATTTTAGTATGAATGTAGAAACAAAAATAAACCAGTTGAGAAATTTTGGCTGGCCATTCAACTCGCTGAGAGCAGTTAAAGAAAATGATCAACTGGTTTAGCTGAAGCCTGGAGAAAAGTGTGTTGAGGCCGTGTGCTTTTTGGTGTTCAGTTACACATGTGTAGTACTGGGTTATGTCCTTCAGAGTTATTTTTTCCATCAGGTTAGTCTCAGGATTTCTGCAAATGGGAATTCACGAACTTCTGTGTACTAAGGGGGAAAGTAGCAGAATATAGTAAAATCTGCCTGTCTTCAGGCAGCATGAGAATAATATCTTCCATTATCTGCACAAAATCCTGTGACAGAAACTTACCTGCCTCATCCAATAGTATCATCTGGACATGATTGACCTTTGCTACTACTTTCTTAATAAGATTCAGGATTCTCCCAGGGGCAGCAATTACCACGTGCACTGTATCATGAAGCTTCATTACATCATCTAAATTGGTTCCGCCTGTGGTTGTCATCACTTTGGCTCCTCCCATGTGTTTGCTGACCTGGATGCAAATTTGACTGACCTGTAGAGCAGGTTCTCCAGTGGGAACAATCACCACTGTTTGTATAGTGTCCTTCTTCAGGTCTAGCTTTTTAAGTAAGGGAATGTCATAGGCACTGCTCTTGCCTGTTCCATTTTTTTTGCTCTAGCTAAGATATCCCTACAAGATAAAGCAATGGGAATGCTCTCTTCTTGAAAAGGAGATGGCTTTTTCCATCTGATTTCAAAAATTCTCATCAGTGACTCCCATTTCAAACAGTAATCTTCAAACTCATTTCCTCTTGTGGAGGTTACATCTAATGTTTTGATTCTTAGATCCTTTGGAAGGAGTTTTAAAGTCTTTTTCCAGTTATCATCAGGCTTAATGGTGGTGGTCATACTCTATGCTTGCTGCTGAGTGCTATTACTGGGTTGGTTTTTTCAGCTGGTTCATCTGTTGCTGTGTCTGTGTGGCCTCTCCTCTAGGGCCACCACTGGGTTTCACGGGACCCCTCAGCTGACCGTTTTGACTGGACAGGCCCATTATAACAGCCTTCTCTGTTCTGGTTGTGCTCATGTTGTGTTAATTGCAAAGGGGTCCTTCAAACTTCAAAACGTTTGAAAGTCAGTAGAGAAACTGTAATAATAGTTTATTAGGCTGTCCAAAGTGAAGAGATAAATTTAGGTCTTATTTAATAATTGAGTTCTTTTATTATAATGCAGGTAAGCACCCATAAGTCTCTGAATGGTAAGCAGCAGTAACCTCCTTTCTTGTACTGAATCAACTTTCATTTTTAAAAGGCCCTCTTACCAGCTTCAAGTATAGCTGAATTCACTCATTTCAATCACTGAGGCCACTCCCATGCCGGACACTCTTGGTCCTTTACTGTTGACTGGAAGCTCCCAAAATGGTGCCACTCCTTCCTCTTTGGACACGTCAACCTGCACCTCCAGATATAATTTCTAAGATTAATTACTGAGACACACAAATAAATCTGGTGAGATTTTACATGGTTTAGAATAAAGTCCAAAGAGGTTGTTGGATATAGTGGTTTTCCCACTTCTTTCTAGAACTCACAGATGGAAAAGAAAAATGCAGAAATATGACACTCATTACCAAGTGACTCGTCAGCACTCATATACTGATGTGTATTTTGTTTTGTTTGTTTGTTTAGAGACAGAGTCTTGCTATGTTGCCCAGGCTGGAGTGCAGTGGTGATTCACAGGTGTGATCATGGCTCACTACAGCCTCAAACTCCTGGGCTCATCCTCCCACCTCAGCATACTGAGGAGCTAGGACTGCTGACATGTGCCATCATACCCAGTTAAATGATATGTATTTTAATTAGGGTAGAACTCTCAGTTATTTCCAAAGCTATTTCTTATACTGTATTTAAATCTTAAACTTAATTCTGAAGAAGAAATAATGAATAAACGAATCACTTGTTTTTTGAGACCGTGTCTCCCTCTGTCGCCAACCCAGAATACAGTGGCCCTTTCTCGGCTCACTGCAATCTCCACTTCCCGGGTTCAAGTGATTCTCCTGTTGTGAGCCTCCGGAGTAGCTGGGACTACAAGCCCGTGCGCCACCACACCCAGCTAATTTTTGTATTTCTAGTAGAGATGGTGTTTCTCCATGTTGGCCAGGATGGTCTCCCTGACCTCGTGATCTGCCCGCCTAGGCCTCCCGAAATGCTGGGATTACAGGCATGAGCCACCGCGCCCGGCCATAACTTATTTTTAATATCTCTTGACTGCAGCTGCTACCACAATTTGCATTTTCAAAATGGTTATGGAGGTTCAAGATGGCTGACTGGAAGCAGCTAGTGTGTGCTGCTCTCACAGAGAGGAAAGAAAGTGGCGAGTAAATAGTAGCTCTTCAGGTGAATTCTCTAAGACAGCATGTCAAGATTCACCAAGGAAATGGGGGGCTCGCAAAGACCTCAGCACATTTTACCAGGAGCTTCTCCTAGCCACACCCATCAGGGCTGGTGCCTGTACCTGTCATTGAGATATTCATGGGAAAGCCGTGGTTCCAGCTCTGCCCAGGTATGTCCCACAAACGTCACAAATTAGGAAGCACAGAACACTGAGCACCCCACCGTCCAGTCCTTCACCTGAAACAAGAGAGCACCTCACAGTAAACAAAGGTCAGCTCTGCTCCCACCTACTTATGTGGCAGCTGACTCTTACCTGCAAATGCCATATCCTGCGTTGTAGGTCAAACCACACAGCCTAATACAAAACCTGCTGACAGAAGTGCACAGAACTATAGAAGCAGTCCCAAAGACCCTACCTAGTACAACACTCTCCAGATGAGAAGGAACCAGCATAAGAATTCTGCCACCATTAAAAATCTGAAAGGATTGACATCATCAAAGGCTGACTCTAGCTTTCCAGCAATGGTTCTTAACCAAAATGGAGGCAGGAGGATGACAGATGAGGAATTCAAAGTATGGATCACAGGGAAACTCAATGAGATCCAAAATAGGTTGAAAATCACTACAAAGAAACCTGTAAAGCAATCCAGGAAATAAAAGAAGATGCAAACGTCTTAAAAAGAAATCAATCAGAGCAATGAAAACTATAAAACTCACTTAGGGAATTTCAAAATACAATTGAATGCTTTCTCAATAGACAAGACCAAACGGAAGAAAGAATTTCAGAGTTTGAAGATTGTTCTTTCGAACTAACTGAGTCAGACAAAAATAAAATAAAAAAAAAGAAATTTAAAAATTCTTAAAATTCTTGAAACAAAGTCTCCAAGAACATATGGGATTATGTAAAATGACAAAACCTATGAATGATTGGCATTAATGAGAGAGAAAAAGAAAAAGTAAAAAACCTGGAAAACATATTTAAGGGAATAATTTGAGAAATTTTCCTTTATCTTGCTAGAGAAGTAGACACACAGATATAATAAATCCAGAGAAAACCTGCCAGATCCTAAATAAAATGAACATCACCAAGGTATATAGTAACCAGAATGTCCAAGGTCAATGCTTAAGAAAAACATCTAAAGAGGCAGCTAGAAAAAAAGGATAGATCACATACAAAGGGAACCCCAACAGGCTAACAGTAAACTTCTCAGAGGAAACATTATAAACTTATGGGGGCCTTCCCAGCAGAAATCTTACAGGGGATTTATATTCAGCATTTTTAAAGAAAAGAAACTCCAATCAAGAATTTCATACCCTACCAAACCAAGCTTCATAAGTTAACAAGAACTAAAAATCTTTTTCAGATAAGCAATAGCTAAGGGAATTCATTACCACTCAACTAGCCTTACAAGATGTCCACAATGGATTTCTAAACATGGAAAAAATAATAACTGCTACTACAAAAACACACTTAAATACATAGTCCACAGACCGTATATAGCAACCACACAATAGAAACTACAAAGCAACCAGCTAACAACTTTACGATAGAATCAAAATCTCACATATTAATATTAACCTTGAATGTGAATGGTTTTAACACCCTACTTCAAAGGCACAGAGTGGCAAGTTGGATAAAAAGCAAGACTCACTCATCTGTTGTCTTCAAGAGAACCATCTCACACGTAACGACACTGATAGACTCAAGGTAAAGGGTAGGAGAAAGATCTATCACCCAAACAGAAGACAAAAAACAGCAGGGGTTACTATTATTCTATCAGATAAAATCGACTTTAAAGCAACCGCAGTCAAAAAAGGGTAAAGAAGGGCTCTATGCAGTAATAAAGGGTTAGATCCAATCATACGGCTTAACTATCCTGAATATACATGCACCTAAAATTGGAGCACTTATATTCGTAAAACAAGTACTTCTAGACCTACAAAAAGATGTAGATAGCCACACCATGAGAGTGGGTGACTTCAACCTCCCACTGACAGAGTTAGATCATCGAGACAGAAAACTAACAAAGAAATCCTGGAGTTAAATTCAACACTTGACCAGTTGGACATAATAGACATCTACAGAACACTCCACCCAGCAACCACAGAATATACATTATTCTCATTTGCATAGAGAAGATATGCTAAGATTGACCACATGCTTGGACATAAGGCAAGTCTCAATAAAGTTAAAAAATTCAAAATCATACAAACTATGCTTTTGGGCCACAGTGGAATAAAAATACAAATCAATACCAATAAGTTCTCTCAAAACCACAAATTTACATAGAAATGAAAGAACTTTCCTCTGAGTAATTTTATTGCTTTTGGGTAAACAATAAAATTAAGGCAAAAATTTAGAAAATTATTTAAAATAAATAAAAGCAGAAACACAATATTTTAAAATCTCTAGAATATAGCTAAAACTGTGTTAGGAAAGCTTACATCACTAAATACCTACATCAAGAAATTAGAAAGATCTCAAATTAACAATCTAACATCACACCTAGAGAACTAGAAAAACAAGAACTAGTTCCAAAGCTAGAAGACAATAAATAACCAAAGTTCGTTAGAGAACTGAATGAAATTGAGACTCAAAAATACATGCAAAGTAATAACCGAAAGCTTATTATTGTCAACAAGATCAATAGAACACCAGCTAAATCAACAACAACAAAAAGAGAAGATCTAAATAAGTGTAATCAGAAATGGCAAAAGTGAAATAACAACCAATTCCATGGAAATATAAAAAATTCTCAGAAACTATTATGAACACCACTATGCACACAAACTAGAAACTCTCGAGGAAATGAATAAATTCCTTGAAGGTCACAACACCCCAAGATTGAGCCAGGAAGAAATCAAAACCATGGAGAGACCAATATAGAATTCTGAAATTGAAAAACAAACCTACGAAATAAAAAGGGCCCTGAAACAGGTGTATTCATAGCCAAATTCTACCAGATGTACAAAGAAAAGCTGGTACCAATCCTACTGAAATATTTTTTTAAACTGGGGAAGAGGACTCCTCCCTAATTCGTTCTACGAAGCCTGTATCACTCTGATACCAAATTCTAGTAAAGACACAACAACAAAAGAGAAAATTACAGACAAATATCCCTGATGAACATAGATGCAAAATTTCTCAATAAAATACTAGCAGACGGACTCCAGCAGCACATCAAAAAGCTAATTCACCACTATCATGCAGACTTCACCACCAGTTTGCAAGGTTGGTTCAACATATGCAAATCAATAAACATGACTCGCCACATAAACAATTAAAAACAAAACTGTTTAATTATCTCAATAAATGCAGAAAAATGTTTTGATAAAATCTAACATACCTTCATAAAAAAAATCCTCAACATACTAGGCATGGAAGAAACATACCTCGAGACAATAAGAGCCAACTATGAAAAACCCACAGCCAACATGGATGGGCAAAAGCTGGAAGTGTTACACTTAAGAACTGGAACAGGCCAAGGATGCCAACTCTCACCATTCCTATTGAACATAGTACTGGAAGTCCTAGTCACAGGAATCAGGCAAGAGAAAGAAACAAAAAGCAACCAAATAGGAAAAGAAGAAGTCAAATTATCTCCTTGCTGACGATATGATTCTATACGTAGAAAACCTTAAAGACTCTACCAAAAGGCTTGTAGAGCTGATAAAAACTTTGATAAAGTTCAGGATACAAAATCAATGTACAAATCAGTGGTATTTCTATATACCAATAACACTGAAGCTGAATGCCAAATCAATAATACAATCCTGTTTACAATAGCCACAAAAAGAATAAAGTACATTGGAATCCATGTAACCAAAGAAGTGAATGATTTCTTTGAGGAAAACTACAAAATACTGAAGAAAGAAATCATAGAGGATACAAATAAATGGGGGAAAAAACCCACACTCATGGGTTGGAAGAATTTATATTGTTAAAATGACCATACTGTTCAAAGCAATCTACAGGTTCAATGCTATTCCTATCAAACTACCAATATTGTTTTTCACAGAATTGGAAAAAAAAATTCTAAAATTCATTTGAAATCAAGAAAGAGCCCAAATAGCAAAAGCAATACTAAGCAAAAAGAAAAGTGCTGGAGGTATCATACTACCCAACTTCAAACTATATTACAAGGCTACATTAACCAAAACAACATGGTAGTGGCACAAAAACAGACACATAGGCCAAATGGAAATCTCTTAGCAATTACTTTACTAATATTAATTTGCTTATATTTTGAAAAAGATATGTACTATGTCACGAAGCTGTTATGAGTTACATAATTGGTGTGTGAAGTTAGTTGGGGCAGAGGACAGACTGTGCTTCTATGGAATACAACCTCAGACTGCACTCTGATCCTAATCGCTGTCATGGCCCTATCAATCATGAGCCATCTCTAGAGGCTCATTCTGGCCAGACATTTAAACGACATTTTTCCAGTGGAAGTATTCAAACTACAGTAAAATAGGAGAATGAGGTGAAATAGTGGAACCAACTGCTTATAAATTTACAGTACACATAAAAATCATCTGTTCAAATCACCATGTCACCCCTTACTAAATGTGACTAAAGGTTTCCAGAAGCCAGGGAAAGTTCTTTAGTCTTTCTGTGGCTTTGTTTCATCATATTTAAAAAGCCCCACACATGAAGAATTATGCAGCCCAAAATGCCAATTGTTCTTCTGTTGAGAAACTCCGAACTAGGTGCACTGTGACTTAAGAAAACTACTCCAAGGCAAAGAGATAAATTTGTTCATATAACTTTTATCCTCCAAGTTTAGGGATATTATAGCCAATATGGAAGTAAGAATAAGTTGTTGGTTAAAGAGAAGTTGTTGATCATTCATTCAACATTAGATGTAAAGAAATGAAAAATGAGGAGTGGAAAAGGCTACCCATTCACTCTGACTACTGAAATCAGGCTCCCACCTGTATCTCTTTACAGAACTTTTCTGGTCAGGGGCAATAATAAATTCCTTGCACATAGCAACAGTTTCATGGGTGGACCTAATTTTTAACAACACTTTGAATATTTGAACTTGATTATAGACTGAAGTAAGACAGAATAGTGGTTGGAAATACAATGGCATTAGATGAACTTATCTAATGGTTTGTGTTTCTTCTGTGGGACAGAAGGTGAGACTGTCTGCCAAGCGTGAAGGGAGTGTGGGTAAAGTAATGAAGGAAAGGTGACTGTTTAAGACAGTTTCTGTAGGAAATGGGAGATAGTAGTAACCACAACAATAAAATAAGAGAAAAGTAAGAGTGCTATTAATTTTAAACAACACCAGAGTGTGTGAGTGTGGAATTTTCTCCACATTTTCTGAACCATATGTGTAGAAGAGACTGGCTGCTGGTTTGGAGTGTTCACTGGAGATGTGGGTAGAGGATAAATGTGTTATGAAGTTGGAAATCCTAGAAATAAGATGCAAATTTTTCTCCTCTGGCTTACTGTTCTAGCCCTTTACAGACATAGAGTTCTGGCTCTATAGGGGCATAAGTACAGTTACAAGGAACTGAAAGACTTAGGGAAAGTGGAGAGTTAAGAAACTGAAAGTATCTTTGAAGCCAAAGAAACAAAAAAGAAGTAGAGAAAAAAGATACATGTCATATGATTCTACTTGTATTATTACATTAGGGGAGATAAAAATCTGTAAAGATAGAAACAAATTTGTGGTTGCCAGAAGCTGGAATCAGTGATGTGTTGTTTATAAAAAGGAATGGGAAGATTTGGGAGGTGACACAATTGTTTTATATCTTGCCTGTGTCTATAGTTGCATGACTATACATGACTATATGTTTGTAAAAAATCAAATAATTATATGCTAAAAAAGAGAATGTTACTGTCTATAAATTATACATTTATAAAATAAATAGGAATGAAAGAAGTAATGGGAGAATGGCAAAGAGCATACTCCAATACCAAACAAAAGACTATGAAGGTGGGATACAGTCTTACAGTAGACACGTAGATAATCTTCATGATGTGATCATAACATCTGCACTACTTTTGTAACTCCTTTTCATATTAACTGTTGCACTTACTACATCGTATTCTAATTATCTGCTATATGCGTTTCTCTCTTTACATGGTGAATGATTTAAAGGTGGAGAATTGAGACTTGACCTTATACACAATGGAATTTTTGATATCTGGATTATACCACCATGTCTTGTTGATGATCAACAATAATTTTAGAAAGAATAAAAAAAGGAGTGGAGGTCAAGGAGGTCTGAGGTTAATGTGGGGAGGCAAGATATCTACCTGATATTAATTGTGGCAGCATGATGGTCAGTGGGAAGGTTGCATCATCAATACAGATGCCTGGGTGATGGCCATATTTGATACTGGAAAGAAAAAACTGGTATAGGCACCCAATACGCAGCTAGGAACATGCCTGGAAAATAAGCATATGAGGAAAACAAGAAGATGTAAAGAATTTTTTGGTAAGAAAATGTAGGCCTTGAAGGGCAAGATATTTTATATGAAAGAGAAGAAGTAACAGTCAGAAAAAAAAAAATAATAAGGAACTTAAGAGAATGCAGACCTTGATCCTACCCACCTCCTCAAACTGTGAGAGAAGGAGCAGCTTTCAATTGAAGAATAAGAGAAATAGCTTTTGGGAGAAGAACCAAATGTTAACGACAACAGAAATATCAGGACTAGGTAGCGGTATTGGAGAACTTTTTCATAATATATTGCTAGGGTTCTAAGGAATTTTATTAGTGAACAAAGAATTCAAAAAGAAACTTTCCCAAATGTAAGAATGATAGCATGGCCGGGCGCGGTGGCTCAAGCCTGTAATCCCAGCACTTTGGGAGGCCGAGGCGGGTGGATCACGAGGTCAGGAGATCAAGACCATTC
>NW_012115566.1:665260-669918 GCF_000951035.1 Colobus angolensis palliatus | reverse complement strand
AAACCAGACACAAGTCACTGGAACTTGTATTGCAATATTAACATAATTATTCCAAAATAAAGGTTAATCTATAGTTTCCTAAAAAAGATGACCTTTGAGAAAGACAAAAGAGAAATATTACAGCTATGTGAACTGGCGCTTTGAATGTCGATATGGTTTGGTTCTGTGTCCCCACCCAAATCTTACAACTCGAATTGTAATCCCCAAGTGTTGAGGGAGGGAGGTGACTGGATCATGGGATTGGTTTCTCCCATGCTGTTCTCGTGATAGTGAGTGAGTTCTCAAGAGCTCTGATGGCTTTGTAAGTGTTTGGAAGTTCCTCCTTCACTCTTCTCTTTCCTGCCACTATGTGAAGAAGGTTCTTGTTTCCCCTTCACTTCCTGCTATAATTGTAAGTTTCCTGAGGCATCCCCAGTCATGCAGAATTGTGAGTCAATTAAGCCTCTTTCTTTTATAATTACCCACTCTCAGGTAGTATTCTTTATAGCAATGTGTCTTACCCCAAATTAAGTTTGATTATTTTTTCTTTAAAAAAAAACAGCTTTATTGGGAGTATAATATGCAAAGAACTGCACATACTTAATATGTACAATTGGATGAACTTTGACATATACAAATATCCATGATGCCATCACCACGATCAAAGTAATAGACACATCTGTCACCTTCCAAAGTTTCCTTGAATCCCTCTGCTTTTTTGTTTTGTTTGTGATAAGAACACAACATGAGATTTACCCTCTTAGCAAATTTTGAAGTGCATAATACCTATAGGCACTATGTTGCACAGTGGAGCTCTTATTCATCTAGCATAACTGAAACTGTACACTCATTGAAAAACAATTTCCCCATCTCCGTTTCCCCCATCCCCTACCCTTGACAATAATTTTCATTCTCTTCTTCTATGAGGTTAACTGTTACAGGTCCTCATATAAGTGGACTCATGCAGTATTAGTCTTTCTGAGAGGCTTATTTCACTCAGCATAGTGGTCTCCAGGTTCATCCATGTTGTTGCAAATGGAATAAACTTTTTCATTTTAAAGGCTGATTTTGCATTTTCAAACTAAAAAATTGGAATACCTCACTCTATTTGTTTGAAAATAGGTAGGATAAGTAGGTCCACAATCATGCTCCCTGTACTCATAACCCCACATTTTTACCAGCTATCTATTGTCATTTGATTTCAATTCACAGTTAGATTTGAGTGAGGCTTGAATAGGATGATCATGAGAATGGTTCTAGCATGTGAGTCTGAGTAGCTATCAAGGTTTCCAATTACCTTGAAGCAGGACTTAACTCTAGCTCCTATCACTTTTGTATATGTATGTAAAAATACAAATATAGTAATAAAAACCAATGAGACTTATTTCATGGAGTTGTTGTTTTGCTTTAGAATAATAATATATTTGTTTATATCTTGAAGTACTCACCAGGAGATTGGTAATGGAAGACAACTGGTAAATTAGATATTAAAATTTTGATGTATAATTTCAAAACTAAACCAGATTAAAATTAAGAAAGCATATAAATTTCATTTGAATTAAATGACATTATTTGCAATTTTGAATAAGATAAAAGTATATGTCCTCTGCTCAACTAGTAACATGAGAATGTCCTTGCATAATGTACCTCTGTCCCATATAATAATTTACTTAGTTATATATGTAGTCTAGTATCATTGAGCAGATGATACTTTCATGCATTTTAGAAAATAAAACATATGAAAGCTATATGATGGGATATTTTTCTCATATTGATGTGGCAAACATTTATTTACCACATCAATTCATTTCCTCCAGATAAAAACTGATACTAGTTTCTTGATACAGAAAAAGCAGAGGACTTGGAGGGACAGAATAACAGTCACTAATTTGACTGTGCCTGTATTAGTCCATTCTCACACTGCTATGAGGAAAAATACCCCAGACTGGATAATTTATAAAGAAAAGAGGTCTAATGAATGCATAGTTCTGCATTGCTGGAGAGGCCTCAGGAAACTTACAATCATGGCAGAAGGTGAAGGAGAAGCAAACACACATCTTACAGAGTGGCAGGCAAGAGAGCTTGTGCAAGTGCAGAAAAAACTACCATCAGTTCTTGTGAGAATCCACGCCCTGTCGTGAGAACAGAATGGGTAAACTACCCCCATAATCCAATCACTTCCCACCAGGTCTCTTCCACAACACCTGGGGATTACAATTCAAGGTGGATTTGAGTAGGGACCCAAAGCCTAACAATATTAGTGCCAAATGCAATCCTGGATGAATTCCTAGAGCAGGAAATTTTAAATATAAGTTTTGAATGGAAATATTCAGCTATAGAGAAAGAATATGACTTCTCAAAGAACTATTATAAGTGTCCTGTTCTTGTCTAAAAAAATTCTTCCCTAGCACAGAATCTCACTTCCTATAGGTTCTTAAGCATGATGATACATGTTTTATGGCTGAAATAACCTAATGAAATATTCCAATACACAATTTTATTACATGTATATATGCTAGTAATTTGTATATAGCTTTATAAGTACATATACAAGTATACATAAGTTTATAATATGCATCTAGCTTTTCAAAGCTACATGAAAAGAATCTATGAATGATATAGTAACAAAGATCAAACATAAGGCTATATATACAACAGTAAATGGAATTAATAGATGATAAATTTATACTATAATTCACAAATAGCAATAAATTGTAGAAAAGCATGATCTTATGAAACTGAACAAAATTAATTTTAAATGCTACAACATAAATATCAAGTGGAAAAAAGCTTCCATTTTACAAGATGAGGCACATTCTTTACAGTTGTATGTTACTTGTATTATTATTTTAATATGTAATTTAAATAGAACTTTCAATATGGTAGACTACTATAATAATGATCCAGTATATCAAAATAGTGAATTAAATAAAACAAGAGACTAAGTGAATGGGTGGCTATGTGAATATATACTGTACATACATAGTCCCCAGGGTGAATGAGAACTGGAACTTTGCTAATACCAACTTCCTCCCTTGCTCTCTCTCTCTGCCCTCTCTCTATGTACATATATTTGTATTAACAAGAACCCAGTTTTCATTAATTCTGGAGTAAGGGGCTTTCAGAGAAAAAGTAAACACCCTTGAGATTTTCTGAAATGTCTTCCTTTTTTAATAGTAATGACCCTTTCTACTTTACAGTTGAGTGTGGTGCTTTGCTTGCAGTCACTGATTTCTTTCCCTAAGGAGGCCAACTTTGAAGGATAGACTTTGAACAAAGTTTATCTCAATGTTGTTTGTTAAGTGGCTTACCCCAAGAGGCCTTTTGCAGAAGTGATTGTTAAAACCATGACGCACAACTGAGAGAAAGGTGCCAGGGACTATCTAACAAAGCTGGCACCTCTGGAGACACTTTGGAAGTATTTAATACATATGCCCTGATGGATCATGTTGCTCTTCAAAGAAAACAGTTTTGAGGCACCTAAGCAATTATGTACTTACTGACTTTGTGAAAACATTTATAACATCTTAATAACACAATTATCGGTAAGCGTTCTAATGAGCCCCCAAGTGACCTGCTAGTAGAACAAAAACTTTCTTGATAAGAGCCAGTTTTCAAGAGACCGTTTTTAATTGTATGAAAACTGAAAAATGATGGTGTTAAGAAGCTGCTGTTAGCTCTCTGTAAACTGTATGGACTCTTTGCTAGTATGGCCCTCAGTGAACACACATCTTTAGTACAAATTAACAATTACTATAACTTGTAGTCTTAGAAGAAAACAAATACTGTGGAGGCCTCCAAAGTTATTCTAGTTACCTGCTCTCTATATTGGGAGACAGAATTCAAACTCCAAAATTTCAAATTCTTCTTTGTTTTATGTTTAAGTGGGTTAAAATAATCTAATAAAATAGTCCCAATAAACAAATCAATCCTGCATTTTAAAAAAATGTTCTGTGAAAGCAATAAACCTTGTTGCTAACTTTCAATATGGCATATACACCAGTTAACAATACATCTTTTAGAATCAGATGATATGAGTTTGAACAATTAACCACCAATTATTAGGTATGTGACTTAAGGAAAGCTAGTTAATTTGGTGGCTCAATTGTAAAAAAGATGGTAATAGTATCTCTCGCATGTGGCATGTTAAATGGGTTAATATATATTAACTACATTAAATAATATCACATATAAGCATGGAAGAGATGTTAGCGCTCATCATTCAGTCACCCTAGTAACAGTGTATTGTTTTCTATAGTTACTTCAAAAAACACTTTTGTATTTTTGTTTTTAAAAATTATTTTTATTTTATAGAAAAGAAAATTCAGATTAAAGAAACCATAGCTATCTTGACTAAGATTACACTGGTATGTATCAGTAGTGTCTAACTTCAAATACACGTCTTCTGATTATGAGTATAGTGGTTCTTCCATCAACTTATAGCTATTTCCATTTACAATCCAAGCTCTTCCAATACTGGAAGTGTTAAAAATGGGATAGAAAACTACATCTGTAAGAAATAAACACTGACTATTTTGTTTCACTTAAGGTTAATCAAATTTCAAAATACACATTCTTGTTCCCATTATGGTGGCATAAGTACACTCATTCTGTCTTTTCCCCTGAGAAAGTTCAAATTGTCCCTGATAGCATATGATATATTATCATACATAAAAACT
>NW_012115566.1:661917-664585 GCF_000951035.1 Colobus angolensis palliatus | reverse complement strand
AAAACTGAAAATGGATTAAAGACATTTGGATTAAATGTGTAATCTGAAATTGTAAAAATACTAGAAGAAAATATTGGGGAAACCAAACCCCAAAACTGTCTTTCTTCTATTTCTAAATCCAGAACAACATCCTGCAGCTGGTACTCAAATTGTGCTGCATGGGTCATGGTGCATAAAAAAGCAGTCTGGCCACTGTTTTTCCTCACTGAGTGGGACCTTCTGGGATCCCCAGCTAACCTGCCAGTGTGTTTGGGCTGGTAATAGGTCCATTCCTTCCTGGAACAGAGCTCCCAGAGGGAGGGGCAGGCCGCCATCTTTGCTGTTTGGCAAAATTCACTGTTGATACCATCAGGTACTAGAAAATCTGAAGTGACTAGGGACTGGAGCAGATCCCCAGAATATGGTAGCAGCTCCATGGAGAAGTGGTCAGACTGTAGAGTATGTGGGTCCCCAATCTTGTATCTCCTCCTGGTGCAGATTCTCCCAGCCTGGGTCTCCAGTCACCCCCACACTGAGACTATTGAGCCAGTAACAGTTCTGCAACGCCCTGGGACAAAGCTGCCAATAGGAGGGGTGGGTTGCCATCTTTGCTTTCTCACAGTCTTCATCCTTTTGTCCCCAGGCCCTAGAGAGTCTGAGGGACCAAGGGCTGGTTGGGACCCATAGCGCAAAGCATCCACCTCAGAAAAGTGGCTGAACTGTTCTCCATACAGATCCTGATCCTCACTTCTCCTCACTAGACAAGGCCACCTGGCCTGGGACTCAAGCACACCTGACCACTTCAATCAAAGCACAGCTGCCACCTGACCACTTCAATCAAAGGCAGTCCTGCAGTTAAAGGAACACACACACACATACAGATAAGAAAAAAAAAACAATGAGAGAATCTGGCAACTCAAATGGTCATAGTGTCTTATGTCCTCCAAATGATCACTCTAGTTCTTCAACAAGAATTCTTAAGCAGGCTGACATGGCTGAAATAACAAATAGAATTCAGAATACGGATATGAATGAAGATAATTGAGATTCAGGAGAATGGCAAAACCCAATCCAAGGAAGCTAAGGATCACAAAAAAATGATACAGCAGGTGACAGACAAAACAGCCAGCATAAAAACAACCTAATTGACCTGATAGAACTGAAAAATTCACTAAAAGAATTTTTCAATGTAATCAAAAATATTAATAGCAGAGTAGACAAAGCTGAGGAAAGAGTCTCAGAATTTGAAGATAGGCTCTCTGAAATAAGAGAGTCAGACAAAAACAAAGAATAAAAGGAAAACGAATGAACAAAACCTCTGTGCAATATGAGATTATGTAAAGAGGCCAAATCATTGGTATCCCTGAAAGAGAGGGGGAGAAAGCAAACAACTTGGAAAACATATTTCAGGATATCAACCACGAAAACTTCCCCAATCTTGCTAAAGAGACCAATAGTCAAATGCAGGAAATACAGAAAACCTCTGCAAGATTCTGCACAAGAAGATCATCCCCAAGACACAAAATCATCATATTTTCTAAGGATGAAATGAAGGAAAGAATGTAAAAGGCAGCTTGAGAGAAAGGATAGGTCACCTACAAAGGGAACCATATGAGGCTAACAGTGGACCTCTCAGCAGAAATGTTGTAAGCCAGAATAGATTGCAGGTCTATATTCAACATTCTTAAAGAAAAATTTCTTTAACCATGAATTTTATATCCAGCCAACTAAGCTTCCTCTGTGAAGGAGAAATAAGATCTTTTCAGAGAAGTAAATATTGAGGGATTGTATTACTAGATACACCTTACAAGAGATCTTGAAAGGAGAACTAAACGTAGAAAGAAAACACCATTGCCAACCAATACAAAAACACATTTAAGTACACAGACCAGTGACACTATAAAGCAACCAACCAAACAAGCAGGCATAATAACCAGCTAACAACAAATAGACAGGATTTAAATCTACACATATCAATACTGACATTGAAAGTAAACAGGATAAATGTCCCAATTAAAAGGCATGGAGTGGCAAGCTGGGTAAAGAAGCAAAATCCAATTGTATGCTGTCTTCAGGAAACCCATCTCAAATGCAATGACACCCATAGGCTCAAAATAAAGGGATGGAAAAAATCTACCAAGTAAATGAAAATAAGAAAAAAGAAGGGGTTGCAATACTAATTTCAGAAAAAAGCAGACTTTAAACTAACAAAGGTGAAAAAAGACAAGGAAGGGCATTATATAATGATAAAGGATTCAAACAAGAAGAGCTAAATATCCTAAACATATATGCACCCACAGCATGAGAATCCAGATTCATAAAGCAAGTTCTTAGAGACCCACAAACAGACTTACATACCCACACAATGGGAGTCTCCAGTGGAGTATTTCAACACTGACAGTACTAGACAGATCATCAAGGCAGAAAATTAACAAAGATTTAAACAAAGATTGAACTCAACATTGGATCAAATAGATCTGTTAGACCTCAGAACTCTCCACCCCAAAATAACAGAATATACATTCTCATCAACACATGGAACACACTCTAAAATAGACCACACAATTGGACATAAAACAATCCTCGGCAAATGTAAAAGGACCGAAATCACACCAAACACACTCATGGACAAGAGCTCAATAAAAATAGAAATCAAGACTGAAAAAAATCACTCAATCCATGCAATTAC
>NW_012115566.1:657999-660317 GCF_000951035.1 Colobus angolensis palliatus | reverse complement strand
CACTCCTATTCAACATAGTATTGGAAGTCCTGGCCAGAGCAATTAGGCAAGAGAAAGAAATAATGGTCATTATAGGAAGAGAGTAAGTAAAACTATTCCTGTTTGCAGATGACATGATTCTATATCTAGAAAACCCCACGGTCTTGGCCAAAAAGCACCTTCAGCTGATACACTATTTCAGCAAAGTTTCCGGATAAAAAATCAAGTGCAAAAGTCACTAGCATTCCTATACAGCAACAACAGTCAAGATGAGAGACAAATCAGGAACACAATCCCATTCACAATTGCCAATGAAAGAATATAATATCTAGGAATGCAGCTAACAAGTCAGGTGAAAAGCCTCTACAATAAGAACTACAAAACACTGCTCAGGGAAATCAGAGATAACACAAACAAATGGAAACAAATTTCTTGTTCATGGATAGTAAGAATCAATATTGTTTAAATGGCCATACTGCCCAAAGCAATTTACAGATTCAAGGCTATTTCTATCAAACTACCAATGACATTCTTCGCAGAGAAAAAGGCTTTAAAATTCCTATGAAACCAAAAAAGAACCTGAATAGCCAAGCAATTTTAAACAAAAAGAACAAATTTGGAGGCATCATGTTACCCTACTTCAAACTACATTTCAAGGCAACAGTAACCAAAACAGGTTTCCTGAAAGAAACCAGGGTATTCTTTCAGGAAAGTCCCCAAAATGGGAAAGTAAATCCATACCTCTCTCCTAGGAAATAAAAAGAAATTTGACTAAGAAAACATATTAAGCCATTGAGATCTGTGTTGGCCATAGTTCTAAAACTAAGGAACAAACATAGTAAGGAAAAAAAAAGAAATAAAACAAGAATTTAAAAAAAAAAAAATGGAACTTCACACAGGAATTCCCCAAGGACACTGATTCATATTGTAGGTGTGGAAAGGCATCCTGCTAATTCTTACAATCTTTCTCAACACCAGGGGACACTCTCCCTTTGGATTTCTATGTCTAGAGACCTGTGGCTCATTAAAAGGCAGGTTGATTTTCAGAAAGAGAGAAAGAGGTTTTTAAAGATGAGTTTATGCTGCAATTCCAACATGAACACGTTTTAACTTTTATAATCACTGGGAATATAAACACGAATAGCTTCCTTAACTGTGAATCAGAACAATCAATCAGGTAAGAGAATGAACTAGGAGACAGGCTGCGAAGTTGCACATAATCTCAATATGTTAATGAGTGATCTAGCTACTTGCTAGAATAAAACACCCGGTATCTAGATCTCATTTTCTATCTAATGGAGTACTCCTCATTGTGAGGAGAAATATGAAGGCCCTTGAGTTACCACATTTTTACTGCCATATCTAATTCTCAATTTGACATATCTAGTTCTCTAGACATTATCCAAAGCAAACATGTAATTTCTAAATGGTGAAATTTCAGTGAAGCAAACGATTTACTACAAACCACTCTGACTGCTAATATTCTTAGAAGCTAGGAATATATGTTTTACCATATGGGTTTTTGGAACAATTTTGTTTTCGGGGTCCAAGAACCAAAAATTATATTTGAAATATAATTTGTATTTTAAACAGGAGTGGTAATTTTTTAAATACACAAAATATACATGGTCATTCAAGAAAGTTACCATGAATTATTTGAAGGCAGTCCTTCATGGAGGTATAGTAAAAGTTAGATGGTTTTTCAAAATTTCTTCCCAGCTATGAAGCCAAAAAACCCATGGCTCTCTAGAAGTGTTCCCTTGTTCATTATTTTTTTTACTCTAGTCACATCAAATTATATTCTTCTCTCCTCAGTGGTTTCTAAAACCCTGAATGATACTCCTTTTATAGGAAGCACTCCAATGTCAGCATCTCTTCAATTTCTTTACAGTCCTACCAGCTCTCTCAGTGCCTCTCACTTCTGTAAGTTTCCCACACATCCTACTTCTTCCCTCGCAATATACAAAAGCTAATCCATTACAGCCTAATGAAAAGAACAAAGAAGAAGCTACTTCACAAAATTATGTCTGCTTTTATTAGTAAACTTAGTGAAGATAATGCCAGTACTTTACAAATTATGGAGAAAAAAAATTTCTAGAAAATGTAATGGATCTAGAAGAAAAGAAGGTGAATTTCACTTGAGGTAGAATATTCCTTAATATCTGATGAGTGAGTTTATTTCAGGCAAATAAAAACAGAACTTAAGAAAATAGATCACAAGAGAAGACAATTTCAAGAAGGCTGAATATATATTTAGAGGAGAGGTTAGTACTGGTGAAAAAAGAAGAGAAACTACTGAATCTATCAGAGGAAAAACTATTCTTATCCAGGGATTCATA
>NW_012115566.1:652841-657016 GCF_000951035.1 Colobus angolensis palliatus | reverse complement strand
ATATTCTTGGCTTGGTGAGAAAATTCTGAGCTGGAAGGATTCTGATTGCGATTAGTGTTCCATACATTATTTTGTGTTTTTTTTGAAGTGATGCTGAACACAACCTCAGTCACCAAATTTCTCCTCTTGGGAGTGACAGACATTCAAGAACTGCAGCCTTTTTTCTTCATGGTTTTCCTCACCATCTACTTCATCAGTGTGGCTGGGAATGGAGCCATTCTAATGATTGTCATCTCTGATCCTAGACTCCATTCCCCTATGTATTTTTTCCTGGGAAACCTGTCCTGCCTGGATATCTGCTACTCTGCGGTGACACTGCCAAAGATGCTGCAGAACTTCCTCTCTACACACAAAGCAATTTCTTTCTTAGGATGCATAAGCCAGCTCCATTTCTTCCACTTCCTGGGCGGCACAGAGGCCATGCTGTTGGCTGTGATGGCATTTGACCGCTTTGTGGCTATCTGCAAGCCACTGCACTACACTGTCATCATGAACCCTCAGCTCTGTACCCAGATGGCCATCACAATCTGGACCATTGGTTTCTTCCATGCCCTGCTGCACTCCGTAATGACTTCTCGCTTGAACTTCTGTGGTTCCAACTGTATCCATCACTTCTTCTGTGATGTGAAGCCGTTGCTAAAGCTGGCCTGTGGGAACGCTGAGCTCAATCAGTGGCTGCTCAGTACTGTCACAGGGACAATTGCAATGGGCTCTTTCTTTCTCACATTTCTCTCTTATTTCTACATTATCACCCATCTCTTCTTCAAGACTCATTCTTTTGGCATGCTCCACAAAGCACTGTCCACTTGTGCCTCCCACTTCATGGTAGTTATTCTTTTCTATGCAACTGTTCTCTTCACCTATATACATCCTGCCTCGGGGACCTCCATGGACCAGGACCGGATCATTGCCATCGTGTACACTGTGATCACTCCTGTACTAAACCCACTGATCTACACTTTGAGGAACAAGGAAGTGAAGGGGGCCTTTAACAGAGCAATCAAAAGGTAGCTTTGACCTAAAGAAATCTTGAAGAACTCTTCTGAAGCATAAATAAACAATTAAAAAGTTGAGTTTGTAATTATACTGTTTCTTAAATTATTTAGAAATGTACAACAGAGGGAACTGGATAAAACAAAAATATATGGAAAAATATGCTGTAATTGTATTTAACAATGTTTTCCTAGGTTATATAAGGGACATTTGAATGAATGGGATGCTAGCCATGGAACTCCACTGCTGACTAAGTTTTGAAGGTATCAGTTGATAAAATTGATGTTAGGTTTTTTATATGTTCTTATAATGAAATTGGGTATAGAAATATGCCTGTGTTTCCCATGTATTAAATAGATGGATAATACTTGGGTCTATTTATCTATCTGGTCCTACTAGGTTAATGCATTATAATATTATAAATAAAATTACTATGCTTTGATATTTTGAGGATTTTATTTTAGGGCCATGGTTACTCAACTGGAAAAGTATATGCTAACTGACATATGAGTTAAGGAGAATTTTTAAGGGGAGTGCCTTGATTTCTTATTCTTTAAACAGAGACAAATAAGTAATTAGAGCAAATGACATTGTAATCACTAAATAACAACAACAACAACAAAAACTCTGACAGTTCATCTAAATAGTTTTGGCACCTCTGTCTCCAGATATCTTTTAGAAGTCAACTGTCCAAACCCTCAATGATTACTTAAAATATTAAAAATCGGAGATAATTTGACAAAGCTCTTAAGACTCTTTCCATCTCATTAGAAAGTTATTGTTTCCTCAGCTTTTAATTGTGAAAGATGATGACTTTATCAAAATTTTATTTTCTTTTTCTTACTTGTCACCAAACTCATACTAAGGAAAGGCATAGAAGTCATAATTATTGAAGAATTTCTAGACATGAACTACTATGTTCCTCATTTTTTAAGTTCCTATAAATGACTTCTGTCCCTGAAAAAATGGTGAATTCTACAATTTATAAATATTTAAAGAATAGACAGAAAATACTATGAAAAGTCATTTTAAGCTCGTGCACTGACCCTTCAAGGTCTCTGCATTCACTTTTGTAAATCTAAACGATTTTATTCTGACTTCTCTCCATGCGTCTTTTGTCTTCTAACTCCACCTTCTTTGGTCCCTCAATTCCAGTTTAGTTTATAACAAAACAAAACAACAATGTGTGTGTGGAGATGGCAACTCCTAATGTCAGTTGTCCCACACTATCAGTAATATATTCGATGCATATTTTATACAATATGGTTTTTCTCTCATTTCTGGTAGTGAGAATTTGTCACATAATTAAAACTTCACAGAGTGTGTGAACTATAGAAGAGCACATGGGGTTCTGGTTAACTATTAGTGCATAACACACTAGGACCCCAAAATTCAATCCCTTAAAACAATTAAGTTACATGCTTCACTGGGTAAGAAATTTGGAAAAACACAGCAGAGAATGGTTGACTCCGATCCATAATGTCTCTGACCTTTGCTGGAATGACTTCAACTCTGGTCATGGAATAGCTGGGAGCTGAGTAAGTCTCTCTCTCTTTATTTCTTTTTCTCCTTCCTTAATTGCTCATTGTGACTGTCATACGCTTCATCAACAGGGAAGCCTCAGACAGACTTTTTCACGTTCCAGTAGACCATGGCAAAAGCTGCCAGCCTGGGGCTGAGATTGACCAGTAATAAAATGTCTCCTATTCAAAAAAGCCCAGGATCTGATGGCTTTATTGATGTATACTACCAAACATTTAAAGGATAATTAATGCCAATCTTCTGAAACTTGCTCAAAAATATGAAAAGGAAGAAATACTTTCAAATTCGCTTTATGAGGTCAACATTACCCTGATACCAAAACCAGACAAGGCAACTATAAGGAAATAAAGTTACAGGCCAATATCCCTCATGAACATAGATGTAAAAATCCTCAATAAAAACCAGCAAAATGAATTCAACAGCACATTAAAATGATCATGCACCATGACTAAGTGGGATTCATCCTTAGGATGCAAGAATGGTTAATATACACAAATTAATAAATATGATATGCCACATTAACATGCTGAGGGATAAAAACCATATGATAATAGGTGCAGAAAAAGCATTTGATACAATTCAATATTCTTTCATAACTAAAAGAAACTTCCAACAAATTAGGTATAGAAGAAACGTAGCTTAATATAATAAAGGTAATGCATATCAAGTCCAATGCTATTCTCATTATCAATGTTGGAAAGCTAAAAGCTCTTCTTCCAAGACCAGGAACAAGTCAAGGAGGCCCACTTTTACAATTTCTCTTATATAATTCTGACATTCCTAGATATAGCAATTACACAAGAGAAAGAAATAAAAGGCTTCCAAATTAAAAAGGAAGAAGGAAAATTGTCTGTTTGCAGATGAGATGATCTTACATCTAGGAAGTCCTAAAGACTACACCAAAAACTGTGAGAACTAATAAATTTAGTTAAGTTCACAGGATACAAAATTAATATACAAAAGCCAGTTGCATTTTTACAACAATGATCTATCTGAATAGGAAATCAAGAAAACAAGCATATTTATAATAATGTCAAAGATAAACAAAATACTTAGGAATAAATCTAACCAAGAAGGTGAAAGATCTGTACCTTGAAAACTATAAGGCATTGATGACAGAAATTGAAGAAGGTACAAATAAATGAAAAGATATTCCTTATTCATGGATTGGAAGAATTCATATTGTCAAAATGCTTATACTTCCCTAAGCAAACTACAGATTCTTTGCAATCCCTATCAATATTCTAATGGAATTTTTTACAGAAATAGCAAAAGTACTAAAATTCATATGGAACCACAAAAGACTCCAAATAGCCAAGGCTATCTTGAACAAAAAGAACAAAGCTAGAGGCTATCTTGAGCAAAAAGAACAAAGCTAGAGGCATGACTACCTGAAATCAAAATATACTACAAATCTATAGTAATCAAAACAGTATGATACTGGCATAAAAACAGATACATAGAACAATGGAACAGACTAGAGAGCCCAGAAATAAACCTATGTATTTATGGTCAGTTGGTCTTTGGCAAAGGTTCCAAGAACATACAATGGGAAAAGAATAGTCTCTCCAATAAATTGTGTTGGAAAAACTTAATATCCAACTAAAGAAGAATGAAATTAAACCATTTTCTCAAACGAT
>NW_012115566.1:645344-649410 GCF_000951035.1 Colobus angolensis palliatus | reverse complement strand
CAGACCCTGTTTGCCTGGGTATCAGCAGCAGAGGCTGCAGAAGATAGAATATTGCTGAACAGCGAGTGTTGCTGTCTGATTCTTGCTCGTCTCAGGGGTGTAGCCAGCCGTGTGAGGTGTGAGGTGTCGGTCTGCACCTAGTGGGGGATGTCTCCCAGTTAGGCTACTCAGCGGTCAGGGACCCACTTGAGCAGGCAGTCTGTCCATTCTCAGATCTCAGCCTCTGTGCTGGGAGATCCACTGCTCTCTTCAAAGCTGTCAGACTGGGACATTTACCTCTGCCGAGGTTTCTGCTGCTTTTTGTTTAGCTATGCCCTGTTCCCAGAGGTGGAGTCTACAGAGGCAGGCAGGTCTCTTTGAGCTGTGGTGGGCTTCACCCAATTCGAGGTTTTGTTTACCTACTTAAGCCTCAGTGATGGCAAGTGTCCCTCCCCCAGCCTTGCTGCCGCCTTGCAGTTAGATCTCAGACTGCTGTGCTGGCAATGAGGGAGGCTCTGTGGGCATGGGACCCTCTGGGCCAGGTGTGGGATATAATCTCCTGGTGTGCCATTTCCTAAGACCCTTGGTAAAGCACAGTATTAGGGTGGGAGTTACTCGATTTTCCAGGTGTTGCGTGTCTCAATTTCCTTTGGCTAGGAAAAGGAATTCCCTTCCCCCTTGTGCTTCCCAGGTGACATGATGCCTCGCCCTGGTCAGCACCCACTGACCAGCACCAACTGTCTGACACGCCCCAGTGAGATGAACCCGGTACCTCAATTGAAAATGCAGAAATCACCTGTCTTCTGTGTCGCTCATGCTGGGAGCTGGAGGCTGGAGCTGTTCCTATTCGGTCATCTTGCGCGCCCCCTCCATCATTAGCGTTTTAATCAGTGGTTTTAACAATGAAGATGCTCACCATCACTCTTACTATAGCCAATGTCATCTTTGTTGCCATCTGAATATTGAACATGGTATCTTCAATTCCAGCCCCACTAATGTTGCCTGTATCATCACCATTTGTAGGAGAAAGGAAACTGGTTCTGTGCAGTTTCCTCCCTGTTACTCTGTCACTTTTCAGAATGTTTTATATACTTGTGTGCTTGTGCTATGCTTGATAGTTTATGCGGAGTTCCTGACTCTGTGGCTGAGAATTGAAAGCTAGGTAAAAGTAAAAGAATTGTTTAAAAAAAAAAACAAACTACTTCTTGTTTTGTAATAGAACAAAACTATATTTCCTATGTATGTTTATTAATTTGATTCTGAAAAAAATATCAACTGGCCAATGCATCACTCAATGAAAGAATTCCTTTTTCAGACAGACTGTCAAAGTACAGTGCAGAGAAAGGACTTGTTGAATTGCATTATGAAGACAATGTACATAACTAGTTCAGACAGTATGTTATGTTCAGCTTGTCTTTCTACATATGTCATGTATTACATCAACCAAAGACTATGTATTGTGTCTATTTGTACCACCCCCTATCATTCATGTTATTGTACACCATGAATTACAGGGTCTGATTAAACAAACACCTGATAATTAATTCTATTCAGGAGAACAACTCAATGAATAAATTAAATACAGATCTAATTTAGGAAGAGTGCCCCTGAGATTCTCAGACTGGATTCTCTGTTCAGCCTCTCTATACAACCTGTGCTTAGCCCAGACTTTTTGGGGGGATCATCTAGAAGTTATTGTTTTCTTTCTAATTCTAATCTAATGACTTGTCATAACATGTGTCCAGAAATTATTTTCGAGTGAATGATTACTGACTGGATAATCTGAGTTGATACATCTCCTCTAGCCTTAGAAACGGTTTCTTCTGTTCCTCAGGAAGTAGTGATACAAATAAACTTTTTTCCTCTGAATGGCCACTCTTTGGCTGGACACGGAATGTCACTGAACAACAATATATCAAAGGGAAGCCAACCTCTGAGTGTTGTGGAGGTGAGTAACAGAGATAAAAATTCAATGAGTCTGGCCAGGCGCGGTGGCTTAAGCCTGTAATCCCAGCACTTTGGGAGGCCGAGAAGGGTGGATCACGAGGTCAGGAGATCGAGACCATCCTGGCTAACATGGTGAAACCCCGTCTCTACTAAAAATACAAAAACTAGCCGGGCGAGGTGGCGGGCGCCTGTAGTCCCAGCTACTTGGGAGGCTGAGGCAGGAGAATGGCGTAAACCCGGGAGGCGGAGCTTGCAGTGAGCTGAGATCCGGCCACTGCACTCCAGTCCGGGCGACAGAGCGAGACTCTGCCTCAAAAAAAAAAAAAAAAAAAAAAAAATTCAATGAGTCAGGAAACCAGTAAGGGTAGCTGTAATCCAGGGCACCAGTAGGAAGTTAAAATGTAATATGCAATTCATTCTGTGCTTCACTGGAAAATATAAGATTTCTGAGGTCAGAAACCAAAATCCAAACTTAGCCAGCCTAGAAATAAGTGAGAATATTCAGATAAAAATAAAATATTCTCCCATAAGAACTGATTTGTAAGGACTGCAAGAACTCCTTTCCTGGAGTTTGTAGTCTAAAAAATACACATTTTAACTCATATTAATAGTTTATAATACCACCGAAGTAAGATAAAATGGGCAGAATTATTTCTCCTGAATAAAAACGAAAATATGACCTGCAGACTTTGGCTAGAATCTTTCTTCATCAGGTTGGGTATTTTTAACAATTCACAGTTGGGACTTGGGATTTTGGAACAAGGACTTGAGAATAACTATCATTAGGCACTTCCTTTACCTATCCACCACTACCACAGTTCTCCCCGCCTTATCATTTTCCTCATCATCATGCAAATAATTTAGCCCAGTGCTGTAAGTGTATACTGAGCACTTGTCATGAATAAGGCACTGTGAGAAGTGCAAAAGAAGATGGTCAGTCTTCATCAGTGAAGATTTTACATTCAAATGCACAGTTTATTTCAATAGTTTAATAAGGTATTTGCCAAAATAAAACCATTTTTCAAAACATTATGGGTGTGCTTCTACTTCTGGCCATGATAATAACTAGTCTAGACTAGTCTCACCAGCATAATTAACTGTAAGACAGGACAAAGTATGTGAAGAAATTGCTTTCAGGCAGCGAATAGCAGTTAATACAGCTCACAGGTGAGCCACATAATCACTCAGCTCTCTCCCTGGGAAAATGTCCTTGCTGTGGCCCAAGCAGAAGACCACAGCAGTCTCACTGATCTAACAAAATAAAAATCAAAGTAAATTTAGGGCAGCTGAAGCCACTAGAAGCTGCGGGATAGGGTGTCAGAGAGGCCAGAATTGTGCAGAGGGGACCTCAGAACTATATTAATGGAGGGATCTGTGAGCTATGACAGGTAGCTAGACTGTACATGTGAAGGACAACACTATTTGAGACTTACCAGAGAGAAGATGTTACAGGATTGAAATGAAGCAAATACCAGAGGTGCATCAAGCTTAAAGAAGAGCAGCACCAGGACAGTGTGCTCTCTGCCCTACTAAAGTGGAGAAATCTCATTAACACCTCATAAACACCACTGCCACCCAGTGGAGACCCAAAGACCAAGCTTTAAGAGTAAGGACCACAAATGTAAGTAAAACCTACTCTAAATCTGGCTTAACAACCTAAACCAAGCCCTGGCAATGTCCATAAGGAAAAGAGAAAGTGGAGATTGAGTCCTCTCAAGTTATATAGACTTGCAAAACACCTTGAACTTTCCACAGATCAATACCATCAGAGCATAAAACCAAGCCTACCCAAATTCAAATGATTCTCCTTTTAGCACCTGCTACAAAAAAAGCCAACATTCTTCTGAAGACAATACCCAGAATGTCTACAATAACTTGAATTCAATGAAATACACTAATCATACAAAAGCATGACAAAATGTTATCAATATTCAAGAAAAAAGAAATCAATAATAATTGAATCTGATATGACCTAAGTGTAAGAATGTGCAGACAAAGATTTTACAAGAATTGTTTACAAATAGATTCAAAACATTAAAGGGGAATACATTGAAAGGATTAAATAGATTCAAAACATTAAAGGGAAATACATTCAAAGGATTAAATAGATTCAAAACATTAAAGGGAAATACATTCAAAG
>NW_012115566.1:638496-645294 GCF_000951035.1 Colobus angolensis palliatus | reverse complement strand
AAAGGATTAAATAGATTCAAAACATTAAAGGGAAATACATTCAAAGGATTAAATAGATTCAAAACATTAAAGGGAAATACATTCAAAGAACTAAATCACTCTAGGCATTAATCATCACCTTTCCTCAATTGATGATTAAAATATTCGGGAAAATGTTAATTGGAAACTGAGTAACAGATAGATCTGGATGATACCACTTCAACTCACTGGTCAATAATATAAATAGCATCTCTAAGAGTGGGACAACCAAATATCATGTGTCTCAGGATATGATTCAATAAAAATAACATAGCAACTCAAGTCAATGGCATGACAAAAAAGTGGGGTCTGCTATGTTATAAAGGGACTGGAAAGACAATAACAAAATGCATTGTGTGAACCTTGTTTAGATCCTAATTTTAAGAAATTACTTAAAGATCAATGGAGAAATTTGTACATGGCTTGTGTATTAGATGATATAAAGGAAATACTGACGATTGTGCTAAGTATCATAATGATATGGTGGGCATGGTTTTTTAAAATGTCTTTATCAGTCACAGATCACAGTAAATACTTACATGTGGAGTATGTACAAACACAACTTACACAACATAATACTTACACAACATCTGGAATTTGCCCTAAAATTTTCCATGAAAACAAACAAACAAGGAACTGTAGCTAATTAAAATAAGATTAGCAAAATGTTGATGTTGAAGCTGAGTGATGGCTACATGGGGCACATGGGGGTTCACTATGCTCTCCTCTTTTGTGTATGTTTGAAATGTTCTACCAAAAAAGAAGTTTAACAGTAAAAGGAATTCAGCTTCAGATTTTTAGAAACACATATCCTTAAATCTTGCAATTTAAGTGCTAAAAGCTTATTACAGGAAAATCCAGATATAAACAATGTACAGTAAAAGAACAGAATACAATTAAAAATTCCCAAAATAGAATAACAAATCATGTTCAGCCACACAATTAAGCCCAGAAGAATAAAGAAATAGATGCTTGTTAATAGAAAAAGTTGTTCGTGACACAATGTTCAGTGAAAAACCAGATTACAAACTCCATGATCCAACTTGTATGTATAAATATAAATGCACATAGAAATAAATTTTAAAATGTCATACAACACTAATATAAAAAACAATATTTCTAGATTTATTTTGGTATTGCTGTTTTGTATATCTATTTTTAAATATTTATGGCATATTTAATAAAGAACTAATTAAAGTTTAAATAATTTTTTAAACTAGCACTTAAAAATTGTTGCCTAAGGACATGAACAACACTTTTCAAAAGAAGATATACAGGTAACCAACAGCATATGAAAGAAAGCTCAACATCACTGATCATTAGAGAAATGCAAATCAAAACCACAATGAGATACAATCTCACGCCAGTTAGAATGCCTATTACTACAAAGTCAAAAAATAACAGATGCTGGCAAGGTTGTGCAGAAAAAGGAATGCTTATACACTGTTGGTGGGAGTGTAAATTGGTTTAGACATTGTGGAAGACAGTGTGGCAGTTCCTCAAAGACCAAAAACAGAAATACCATTCCACCCAGCAATCCCATTACTTGGTATACACCCAAAGGAATATAAATTATTCTATTATAAAGACACATGCACGTGTATGTTCATTGCAGCACTATTCACAACAGCAATGACATGGAATCAACCTAAACACCCATCAGTGATAGACTGGATAAAGAAGATATGGTCCATATACACCATGGAATGCTATGCAGCCATAAAAAATAGATCATGTCCTTTGTAGGGACACGGATGGAATTGGAGGCTACTATCCTTAGCAAACTAACACAGGAACGGACAATCAAATACCGTATGTCCTCACTCATAAGTGGGAGCTAAATTATGAAAACATATAGATGCACAGAGGGGAACAACACACACCGGGTCCTACTTGAGGGTGGAGGGTGGGAGGAGGGAGAAAATCAGAAGACTAATGAGTACTAGGCCTAATACCTGGGTGATGAAATAATCTGTACAACAAACCCCCATAACACAAGTTTACCTATGTAAAAAACCTGCACATGTACCCCTGAACTTAAAATAAAAGTTTAAAAAATTGTTGCCCTGTCATTTTCATTTCTAGTATAACTACAGAAGAGTTCAAAGAGAATGATCGAATAAGACAAAGTTACTCCTCTCCAGCCCATCCTGGAAGAATTCCCAATGGAGGTGTCTGAAGTCCAGAATAAAATCTTCTTCATTACTCTCCTTCAATCAAGTGTTTGTTTGATACAGAGAAGCTTCCCAAGTGCCTGATGTACCACCTTGTTCCTCAGGGTATAGATCACAGGATTGAAGAGAGGGGTGACCACAGTGTAGAGCAGGGAGAAGACCTTGGAGAGGTGCTGGGAGTGGACAGCAGAGGGTGCAACATATAAGATTATGAGCGTTCCATAGAATGTGGTCACTACAGCTAGGTGGGAGGAGCATGTGGAGAAAGCCTTTCTCCTGCTTGCCCCAGCAGGAACTCTCAGCACTGCCACCACAATTCTGGCATAAGATGTCAGAATCAGTCCAAAAGGAATAGTGAGGCAGAACACAGACAGAATGAGAGTTGTCACCTGAGCCATTCTGGGATCCGAGCAAGCCAGGCCCACTAAAGGCATAAAGTCACAGTAAAACTGGTCAATGTGGTTGGGGCCACAGAACCTCAGCTGGGCCACCAGGGCCACAACCAGTCCATCTACCATAAATCCAGAGAGCCAGGTTGTGACCACCAACCCCATGCACCGTCTGGGCCCCATCAGGAGTGGGTAGTGGAGTGGGTAGCAAATTGCCAGGTAGCGATCATATGCCATGACAGCTAATAGTAAGCATTCAGCTGTGGCTAGAGAGCCAAAGATAAAGAACTGGAGCAAGCAACCAGCCACAGAGATGATTGCTTCTTGCAGGAAGCCCTCCAGCATTTTTGGCATCACTACGGATGTGTAGAGAATCTCCAGAAAGGACAGGTTAACCAAGAAAATATACATGGGTTTGTGGAGCCTTTGGGAGCTAACCACTGCTACAATAATCAGCATATTCCCTATGATGATGAAGACATAGACAGCAGTGAATACAATAAAGAACAAGAAATGCAGCTCAGGGATGTCATAGAAGCCAAGGAGGACAAATTCAGTAATAGTTTCGTTTCCTGTGGGGACAATTTCCATGTTGATCATCCAAGTTTCTGCTTGGTAATAATTGGGGGGGAAATTTTAGCATGTTTCTATATCTTCTATACCAAGCCTAAGGTTATTAGAGCTAAAACAAAACAAAGCAAAAAAGACAAAAATTAGTCTCTAAAACAAGGATCGCTCACACAAGTCTTCAACTATCCCCCTTCTTAGTTGTCATTCCTTCCCCAACTCTCACCTTCCCTGCCTTCCTTAATTGTGCATATTCTTTAAGGCTCAAAAGAGTTTATCCAAATTCATAATTTTAGTCTTTCAAAGACCTTTACCCCATTAATTCAATCTACTACCTCTATCACATAATCAGCTCTATTATTCTTATCTATATAGTCAGCCACAGCCTTCTTCTTGTGCACCAGTGTAATATTCTCCAAATGTGTAATAGAGAGACATGGCCCACAACCACAAGTTCTTTTATTTTCCTCAATCTCAACCAATTCCTCTGTGAGTGGTTTGAGAATTCTGTCTAGTTCCCATGGTCACTATCTCGTTCTTCTCATTATCTCAAACCCCTCTTTAATTCCCCATCTCCCAATCAGCGATATCTTACCAACTGTTCCTTGGATAATTCTTATATATTCTCCACTTTTTGCCTTCCTTAAAGAGTAGTTTCATCAAGTCATTCAGGAGTTGGTAGTGAAATGTGGTAAATGGTAATAGAGAAGGAAGTCGGTGCTGTGGGAGCAGAGAAGGAACAAACCCAGGTTAGGGTTGTGGGGCAGAAGGTATGGGGTCAAGGTCAGGGAAGGCTTTCTGAAGATAGAAGCAAGTAGGCTAAGTTTTGAGGGCCAATTAAGAGTTGGCCAGGCAAAAGACAGGAAACCAGACCAGGCAGGGCAACCCTGGCAGGAAAGTATATGTAAAAGCAAAGAGTTGTAATTGAGCATGACACTTCTAAATATCCAAAAATGGCTCTGCTGCACCTGCTGGAAGTTTTTCATATGCTATTCAAAGCAATGCGTGTTTATTAACTGAAGACTATGAGAGAGAATACAGGGAATGATTAGAAACAGTTGAGAACGGTAGAGGAAAAAAAGCAGATATATAAATAAATATTATAAATACATAATATTAACAGAGTTGCTTTCTAGAATATGGGATTAATAAACATACATTATATTTATTATCACAAAAATGTAAGTTATCTTTAACACAAACAGTCTAGAACATCAGTTGCCTAAGAGGTGAAAAACTAGATGCCTCAGGGACGATGGTGCTGGGAGCCTTCACGGCATACTGTTTTGTAATTTTGCCTAAGATCAAATCTGCCTTTTGAATGGAATCCCATTTTCCATACCTCTGTTCATTGCTAATGTTAAATCCTCAAAGATCCAGCTTAAGACTCATCTCTACCAAGAATCCCCCTTCACTAATGGAGCCCTTTATTTCTCTCCCAATCATGTACTAAGTATCTGGTGTTCAGAAGATATTACATCTGTTTCTGAGGATAGTGAGCCAAACAAAACTGATTCACACTCTTAAGGAGCTTATACTCTTATGTGGCAGATGGACATATCAACAGAAAATTGCAATACACCAAAAGAGCGTTAATGAATTCAACCTGAAAGAAATAGTACTGGGAGGAAATGATGGTGAACTGCCCGGTGATTGAAGTGGAAAATGGAAAGAATGGAAGTGAGGGCATTTCAGGTAAAAGGAAAACCATGAGTACACACTGAGGAAAGAAACAACATTGACTGTGAGGAGGAGAAAGAGGTAGCAGGGTGTAAGTAGCCAAGGCTAGCTCAAAAAATCCCCTCGATTCTGAAGGAGCATTAGGATTGGGGTGAAGAATGGGGGAAGATATGGAGAGAAAGGATCAGAGTCTGGGGACCTTGCTTGTCACAAGAAGGAACTAGAGCTTCATTCTATAGGCAGCAAGGCACATCTGAAGGCTTTTAAACAATAAGGTGGTATGTTTCAAGCTAAATTTAAATAGTATTATAGAAGCTAGATCCAAGGTAACAAGAGTGAAAGAAGGGATGGCCCCACCCATCTGATACCTGATGTGCAAATACATGCTGCCTTGAATTGATCATCAATTATCTTATGGTATGCACTTTCTCTTTCCCAAAAGACTAAAAGTTCATTTAGCACAGGATTTAAATTTTTATAACTGCTACTGTACCCAAAAGTCTTACAAAAAGATAAAATCTCAATTAATACTTAGTGTTTAACACCGTGTCTTCCTTAACCTAAACCCATATGAATTGATCAGAGAAGAATTCTGTTCTTCATAGACTACAAAATGCTACAGGTTCTGTTATTGCCCTCCAACTCCTGTCTCTAAAGCTATTCTCTTACCCTTTGCACCCATCTGCATTTCCTTGTGAGTGAATTTGGCACTCCCTATGTGGGCCATCTTTAACTCTAGATTATTTTATCTGGTCCAAACTCAATCTGAGGCTTGGAGTCTTTCCATAGCATTCCTGCCCAGGAGAGAAGTGAGCATGTTAATCAGGCAAGAACATCTCTAATAATAAATAGCTTATGACCACTACCTCCCCTGGAAATCAAGACTATCATTGGATCATATTGACTCTTAGCAGTTTGTTCCTTTCATGAGCCAAGATTTGGCTTCCTGTAGTTTCCACTCATTCATCCTCCAGTTAATAAGTTTTTAAAAAGCCCTTCTTTTAGATGACAGCCTTTCAGCTGGTGGAAATCAGGAGAAAGTATAACAGAGAACAAGGTATTAAGGACAAACATAAGTTTCATGATTTTGTTATCAAACTGACATGTGTCTATTCCAATCCATTTATAATCTGTACCTATTCCAATCCATTCCATAAAAGAAACATTTTATCATTCCTCTTATTCCAGTCATCCTAGAGATTCTATTTCCAGTAATGCAGACTGAGAACAAGAGAAAGTTAGGGAAATCAAAAGAAAGAAAGTTCTATTGACTTCTAAACATGAGAGGATAAAGAGGGCAGCAGTCAGAGGCCTGCATACCCAGGTGGCAATCTGTAGGTACCACAAAGGCTCCAGTCTTTGCAAATCCCAGCCTTCCCACCCAATATGGGAAGAGAGAGAACACATTAAAATATCCTCAGGCATCATTTACTTTCAGTCCAGAGATGTGATTTGAAAATAACAGCCTAGATGGGAATGAAAGCAAAGAGTCAATTATAAATATTATGGGCATCTTAGGGTATTAAGTTGTTTGCAAATGATGCCAGGTGAAAAATGTCTGCCTTCTATCCCCAAAATGAATTCATAATTTAAATGATTGTATATGTGGAGGGGAAAGGGAGTGTCATAGAGCCTACAAACAGAGTGTGTGGAAATATAATTGATTTCCTCTCCATAACCAAAACGTTCTTTGGAGTGTTTAAAATTTCCCCCAAATGAGAAGTATTTTCATACAAAAAAGAAACATCATCCTGGATTTTCAGAACACCGCATTCCCAACTCTATTGTTCAAATAATGAGGGAGTGGGAAGAAAGAGGAAGTAAAGAGAAAGTAGTGGGATTTGAGGACTTAAATTACTAATCATCAGGGAAATACAAATTAAAACCACAATGAGATACCATCTTAAACTAGTCAGAATGACTGTTGTTAAAAAGTAAGAAACCACCGGGCACAGTGGCTCACGCCTGTA
>NW_012115566.1:628777-638201 GCF_000951035.1 Colobus angolensis palliatus | reverse complement strand
AAAAAACCAACAGATTTTGGTGAAGATGCTGAGAAATGAGAATGCTTATACACTGTTGGTGAAAGTAAAAATTAGTACAACCTTTATGGAAAACACTGGAGATTTCTCAAATAACTAAAAATAGAACTACCATTCGATCCAATAATCTCACTACTGGGTATCTTGTCAATGGAAAAGAAATTATTATATCAAAAAGATACCTGCACTCATATGTTTATCACAGCACTACTCACAATAACAAAGATATGGAATCGATCTAAGTGTTTCTATTAAGAGATGACTGGATAAAGAAAATGTGGTTTTTGTGTGTACATACACCATGGAATACTACTCAGCCATAAAAAAAAAATGAAAGCATGTGTTTTGCAACAACATGAATGGAGCTGGAGGTTATTATTTTAAGTGAAATATCTTAGAAACAGAAAGTCAAATATTGCATATTCTCACTTATAAGTGGGAGCTAAATAATGTGTGCACATGAACACAGAATTCAGAATAATAGACATTGGAGACTTGAAAAGGTGAGGTGGGAAGGGGTGAGGGATAAGAAATTATCTAATGTGTATAATACACACTATCTGGGTGATGGTTACACTAAAAGCCCAGACTTAACCACTACACAATATATTCATGTAACAAAACTGCACTTGTACCCTTAAATCTGTAAAAGTAGATATGAAAAGAAGAGAAACGGGAAAAACACGAAAAACACAGCAACAGTAGAATATATGAGAGGCTGTTATTCCCTTAAAGACAGAGGGGAATCAGGGAATAAAGGAAGTTGATGAATTTAGAGTTGAAAACTCCAAGCAATAGAGCTGAATTTGGAATTGGAAAACTCAAAAAAACTGCAGGAAGAGTTTGAAATCAACGTGAATTTCACCATAGTAACTGGTAGAGAAGTGAGAATAGTGTAAAATGCCTGTCTGTTGTCTAAAGAACAATCAGTCACACACTCAATTCTAAGTAAAAACCATAACCTTCATTCACCCCAGACTCTGAGATAGCATAGAGTCCTTAATTAAAACTAGCAATTCAAAGAATATTCCAGGAAAAACTAGTTTAAAATATATATACAAAACTGTACATTTTAATTCATCTTTAGGAATTAAAAAAAATTCTCATATATTTTGAAATGTCTGCTAAACAAACACGTTATCTTTATAAGCAGAAAACAAAAAAAATTCAGTTGATTTTTTAATCTGTTAATTCTCCTCAAGTCTCTTCAGTAATTACTCCATAATAAAACATTAAAATATACTTAAAAGGTTTTAAAAGGAAACAGTATAATTTTAAGCATATCCCAGTTTTGTCAAGCCATGGGATAGCAGCAGGAAAACTTTCCACCATGAAAACATCAGTATGAGGGTGTCTTGCTTCTGAAGCGTGGGGAGCATGAATATCTACTGTTCCCCATCTCTGAAAGGGAAGAGAGAATTTAAAAAATAAGTTAGTATGCATCCAGAAGGATTAGAAATCAACCTTTTAAAAAATCCAATGGAGAAAACAGCAGCACTGGAATTCTAGAGAAATAACGGTGGGACTTCTTGAAATGATTTTTAATAAAAGACTTTTTGACTCTCTGGGTTAATTGAAAGTTACTACTGATTACAGGATAAACAGCTATAAAAACCAGCCATTTAACTTTTTTAAAGAATCTGTGAACTAAGATGTAAAGAATTATACAAAAATAAACACACCCGAAACAGCGACCCTGTTCTCTAAAGACGGGATTGTGAGGAGGAGACTATCTGCTAAGATTTACTGAAGACTTCAGAATGTTACAATTTCCTACCTTCAGCTCCTTCCCTGCTTGAGCTCAATCTGAAGTAACGTAAGACATTGATTACAAATGTCACTCTTGTTACCCTCCACTCCTGAGCCATTTTCTCTTTCACCCTCCATTCCCTTTTCTAGCTCTCAAATTATTCTGTCCCCTCATCACAGTCCTTTCCCTCTATCACATGGGAGGGCAGGCAATTGCCAAAAAGGGAGAGGCCCCTGAGAATCAATTACGTGCTTACTGGAGAGCAGCCTTAAATGAGCAAGACATAGCAGGCCCCCAAGGAAATTGTGTTTTTTCAAAAGCGGTTTCCTGAACTGTTGGCTTGATCATAAATGGAGCAGAAACCAAAAGAGCCAAATGGAGCCCACGTTTCTGTCCCCTTGGAGACAAATGCTCTCCATTTCACCAATCATCTGAAGCCCCAATTCCTAGTCTCTTCCCCATAACTCACCTGAAAATTCTAATTTCTCTGCAACATCCCTAAATTCCCCATTACCAACAGTGGTCCTCCCAGGAGCCTGCTCTGAACTTTCATTCTCCGATTTACAGCCTCCAAATTGCCCTCTTACCATCCCAGGCAATTGTTTCAATAGGTACCACCCTTAGTAGGGGTGTTTTATATAGGTAAGCAAAATCTTGCCAATGCTGAGCCTGATTTAAGGAGAAGGAAGCTGGCATGATGTTACAAAATGAAGTTCAAATGGTTATGTAGTGTTTCAATATCCTTCCTGACCAAACTACTGCCTGACAACTTTGTCTCCAACTACTCCCTTTTTTGAAGCTTCTACAGAAATCAGGCTGATATATTTATTTCTCATCCCTAGGAGTGTGTTGAAGGCACTTCTGTGTCATTTATCAAATTCAGACCCTTAATTCAGTTCCACTTTCTCCCTGACCAACAGAGAACACTTTTTCTCTGAACTACTCTGTCTACTGTCTGTAGCTCACAGTAAATGCCACCCTATTTTCTCTTGGCAGGCAGGAGGGGCTCTCTTAATCATTTTTTTTTTTCATCAAACTGCAGCATATGCTAAAAGGAAAGTGTATGTGTCTTGAAAACAAAACTTTCAGAAAAATGTAGTATTTTTTAGTTAGCCTAAGTTATTATGATTTTTAATTGACAACTTAAAACTGTATATATTTATGATGTATAACATGATGTTTTGATATATGTATACATTATGGAATGACAAAATCAAGCTAATTTACATGAGCCATTACCTCACATACTTACCATGTTTTTATGATGAGAACACTCAAATCTACTCTTTTAGCAATTTTTACACATACAATTCTTTAACTACAGTCACCCTTTCATACTGAATTATCCCTCCTGCCTAACTGTAATTTTTGTAACCTTTGACCAATATTTTCTCAATTCTCTCCCTTTCTGCCAACCCCTGGTAACCACCATTCTACTCTTTGTTTCTGAGTTTGACTTTTTGATTTCATATATAAGGAAGATCATGCGGTATTTGTCTTTCTGTACCTCACTTATTTCACTTAACATAAGGCCCCCTAGATTCATCCATGTTGTTGCAAACAACAGAATTTCCTTCTTCTTTGAGGCTGAATAGTATTCCACTATGCATATATGCCACATTTTCTCTATCCATTCATCTGTTGATGGATGCTTAGGTTTACTCCATGTCTTGGTTATTGTGAATAATACTACAATGAACATGAAAGTGTAGATATCTCCTCAAGATCCTAATCTTATTTCCTTTGGATACATACACAGACAAGGGATTGCTGAGTCATATGATAATTCTATTTTTAATTTTTTCAGAATTTTTCAGAAACCTCCACAGTGTATTTAATGACTCTACTAATTTACTCTTCCACCAAAAGTGTATAAGAGTTCTCCTTTTCCACATTCTCATCAACACTTATCTTTCATCTTTTCTATAACAGGCATTCTAACAAGTGTGAGGTGATATCTCATCATGAATTTAATTTGTATTTCCCTGATGACTAGTGAGGTTGAGCATATTTTCACGTACCTGTTTATCATTTGTATGTCTTCTTTAGAGAAATATCTATTCAGGTGCTTTGCTCGTTTTAAAATTGATTTATTTGTTTTCTTGTTATTGATTTGTTTGAATTCCTTATGTAACTTGAATATTAGCCACTTCCATGTATCATTTACAAATATTTTCTCTCAACCTGTGGGTTGTCTTTTCACTCTATTGTTTCCTTTGTTGTGGAGAAATGTTTTAATTTGATGCAATCCCATTTGTTTACTTTTGGTTTTGTTGTCTGTGATTTGAGGATCATATAGAAGAAATCTTGCCCAGACCAATGTCATGGAACATTTCTCCTATATTATCTTCTAATAGTTTTACAGTTTTCAGTCATATGTTTAAGTCATTAATCCATTTTGAGTTAATTCTTATATATTGAGTGTCATAAGGGTCCAATTTCATTCTTCTGCATGTGGATATTCAGTTTTTCCAACATCAGTTATTAAAAAGACTTTTCTTTCACCATTTTGTGTTCTATTTATATGATCATATGGTTTTATCCTTCATTCTGTTAATGTTGTATATCACATTTAATGATTTGTGTGTTGAACCATCCTTGCATCTCAAAGCTAAATCTCACTTAATCATGGTGAAAGATCCTTTCAGTATACTGTTGAATTTGGTTTGATAGACAAACACAACTTCAGAGAGAATTCAAGTGTAAGATGGGAATATCTGACTAACCTTAATTTTTAGAGATTTTTTAGCAAACTTTTTGTCAAAATACTTTTTGTGAACTTTTTAAGGTCATCAGTCCAGACCGCATTCCCACGGATAAAGACAAAGATCTGTGGGGAGTAGATGTTTGTATTGTTAATCACCTGGTGAGAGGTTAATCCTGGGGTACAAATGAGGTCTCCAAAAGTAGATGCTATATTAGCATGAAAAATACATTTCTACCTTCCTTTGTGTCCTGGGGTCAATTTGGCCTAAAGTGAAACATGTGAAAAGATTATAAGCAGTTCCAAATGAGACGAAATATACCCTTGGCCACATGAATTACCTGGTGGAATTCAAGTGTATGTGGATCAGCATAATGGCACATAATTCTCTGCATTACATTTACTTCCCAATAAGTTAGAACTATAGCAAATTATTCCATAAGCTACAACTTGATCTAGGTTGTACTAGAAGAATTCTAAGAGGGCCTGTACCTTTGCTTAGGAAAAGCAGGTACAGGAGACAGTGGTTGCTGTTCCCACAGCCAGGGTGAAGAAAGCAATGCCAACCACTGCAAAGGATAACTAAATAAAAAGAGGCAGTCAGCACTCACAGAGCAGCAGCTTGAAGGCACAGAAAAGACACAGGAGAGGAAGGACCAGAGGAGTCATTCCCAAACGCATCTTGCACACTCTCAGAAATGGCTATGGGATGCTTTACGGGGGCTAACTTTAAGCTCAAGTTTGACAACCATTTATGTTGTTTGGTCTTGGTCACATGTATATCCTACTTTGTGTCAGTAATTCCAGTTGGAAAAGAAAACACACGTTTCCTTGGTCTCAATATTTCATAAACACGAGCTCAGTGATGTTTTCTGATTATTTGTTCCTTAGACCCCAGCCTAGGCATCCTAGGCAATCTGAATCCATGGAATATTTAATAACAGTACGTCATGGACCTAACCCAAAATATTGTTTGATCTCATATCTTTGAAAATTTCTTGAGGATTAACAATACATTTTAATACAAAAGAGATAGTATTCAACCCAGCAGGATTTTACAAAAACAAATTATAGCTCTTTGTGGTTTCTGTTAGAGATTTACATAGTCTTGCCATTTAGATTTCCTCTTCACTAGACTACAAATTAGAAGAAAATATTATCCAGGGCAGATGGCATATCCTACTTGTCTTTATATCCCAAGAATATTTTAGCTGTGTCATAAATGATTAGTGAATAAGCAGAAATGCGTAAATGGACGAATGAAAAAATAAAAATGGTCATTTGATTCATAATCCCTGGCCTTCTGAAAATATATTAACACAACGTCCAGTTGAAAAGAAAGTTCCAAAGATTCCACCAGTAGACATGACTAGCAATAGAGCTGACCTTCATTATTTGTAGATTCAGTATTTGCAAAATCACCTGTTCCCTAACATCTATTTTTAACCCCTAGATCAATACTCAGTACCTTCACAGTCATTCATGAACAAGTGCATGAACACAGTGACAAAAAATTTGAGACACACTGCATGCATCCCCACCTGATGCTGAACAAGGAAAAGCTCTGTCCTCTTGTTTCAGCTATCGTACTGCCAACAAGTGTCCTTTTCATTATTTCACGATTTGCTGACTGCCACATTTTTCACAGTTTTTGCTTGTTTTTTGGTGATTTCATAATTCTAAACAGCCCCAAATGTAGCACTGAAGTGCTATCTCGTGCTCCTGAGCACAAAAAGGCTGTGATGGATCTTATGGAGAAAATGCATTTGCTAGATAAGCTCTGTTCAAGCATGTGTTATAGGGCTGTTGGCTGTGGATTCAAAGTTAATGATCAATGATATATCTTACATAAGATGTGTTTAAACAGAAACACACTTACAATAAGGTTATTTATTGATCAGGTGATAAAAATGTGACAAAAAACTCATGGGAATCTAACCCTGCATCTCCCCTAAAGCAAGGAGAGATTTAGTATTTGGCCCTACAGGGTTCAAGGCAACTTTATAGAATGTAACTGCAGTGAATAATAACAATCAGCTGTGTCTGCATTTTAAAGATAAGAAATATGAGTCTCGGGAAAGCGAAGTGAATCGTGCCAAGTTATACAGTAGGTTAGTCATGAAGCCTGGATTAAAACCCTGGCCTAGTTCAGTGCTCTGTCAGCTATACCTTCAGTTCTGAAAATGCAATAAGAAAAGATAAAATACGGAATTCAGTCCGCCAGTGACCCACAGTCCTCTTCTCTCGGTTCCTCTTTCCTCGCTCAAGATGGCGCTGCTCGCAAAGCGTTTTTGGCTTGGGCGACAGCAGCGGCTGCTTTCGAAAAGCGCCAGCACTCAGCGATTCCGATCCGGCCTTTAGTCACTGTTAGCAGCTCAGGTCTGCAATGGAGGTCACATAAACTCGGCGCCTTGGGAACCCCTCCAGCCTACCAGCAGATCCCCAAGTCATTGAAAAGTATCACATGGCAGAGAGTGGGAAAAGACAATTCAAGGCAGTTCTTAGCTGTTGCAAAGGCTCTCCAGGTATGGCCACTGATAGAAACGAGGACATGTTGGCATGGTCATGCAGGAGGAGGACTCCACAGAGACCCAAAAAAAATGATTAAAAGATGTTGATACTCGGAAAATCATAAAAGCAATGGTTTCTTATGTGTAACCCAAAGACAGGCCAGATTTACAAGCTAGAATTGCCGTTTCTCTGAGATTTTGGGATGGTGCAAAGGCCATGAACATTGTGGTTCCCTTCATGTTTAAATATGCTGTAGACAGCCTCAACCAGATATTGGGAAACTTGCTGAACCTGAGTGATGCACCAAATACAGTTGCAACCATGGCAACAGCAATTCTGATTGGCTGTGGTGTATCAAGAGCCAGAGCTGCTGTTTTCAATGAAGATCGAAATGCAATATTTGGCAAGTTAGCCCAAAATTCAAACTGAAGAATAACCAAAAATGTCTTTCTCCGTCTTCACAACCTGGATCTGGGTTTTCACCTGAGCAGACAGACCAGAGCTTTATCTAAGGCTATTGACAGAGGAACAGGGAGTATCAGTTTTGTCCTGAGTACTTTGGTGTACCTGAGCACTTTCTTCCTATCATGTTTGAAGTGATGCCTGTCAGTGGTGTTTTTTTATTACAAATGCAGTGCCCAGTTTGCTTTGGTAACCCTCGGAACACTTGGTACACACACAGCATTCACAGTTGCAGTCACACAGTGGAGAACTAGATTTAGAATAGAAATGAACAAAGCAGATAATGATGCAGGTAATGCTGCTATAGACTCACTGCTGAATTATGAAACTGTGAAGTATTTTAATAATGAAAGATATGAAGCACAGAGATATGATGGACTTTTGAAGACATATGAGACTGCTTCATTGAAAAGTACCTCTACTCTGGCTATGCTGAACTTTGGTCAAAGTGCTGTTTTCAGTGTCGGTTTAACAGCTATAATGATCCTCACCAGTCAGGAAATTGTGGCAGGTACCCTTACTGTTGGAAATCTAGTAATGGTGAATGGACTGCTTTTTCAGCTTTCATTACCCCTGAACTTTCTGGAAACTGTATACAGAGAGACTAGACAAGCACTCATAGATATGAACACCTTGTTTACTATACTCAAGGTAAACACCTGAATTAAAGACAAAGTGATGGCATCTCCCCTTCAGATCATACCACAGGTGATTTTTTTCTTTGAGGAAGTGATATGGTGTGTATTGAGTGGGGCCATTAGGCTTTGCTTCTGGTGTCAATTGCAAAGACTCTTTGATTTCCTTGGTTATAGTCTTTGTGTGGCGGCTTTCTCAAAGGAGGTCGTAGTTAGCAGCATACAAGGTGGGTGAGTGGCTCATGGCCTCCTGGTTAGCTTGGGTGGTGTGGGCACTGATGGTAGCAGGAGTCAGAAAAAGCTTGCCTCCTGCCTGAGCACCATGTACTTGTGTCAGCAAGTGTTGTAAAGGGCTGTACAGGTTGACCTCCCAGACAGTAGGTGAGCTTATAGGTGAGAGCGCTGTGGTAGTGGCAAGAGGGTTTATGTCTGGTGATCTGTGCCTTCCTAGAAATAATGGTTTTCTGTTCTGATATTGTTTTTCATTTTTTCATGAAGTTATTTTTCAAATACATGGGACTTTCATAAATAATAATGTAATACAACTTGTACCAGTGCACTGCCAAGAGTGAGACAATGGCAGCAGTTTGTCCAGGTGGAGGCAATAAGGCATTGCCTGTAGATAATTTTAAAACAATAATAAAACCAACTAAAGTTGCTCCGCTTTATATTAAACCTTTGCAGTCACTATTCTAAGTAATGTCAGTCACAAAGTACTCCTCCCCACTTCATACACAAAAATCTTTTGTTGGTCTAAGTTACTATTCCTGCAGTTACCATTGTCTTTTAATAACGTATCTGTAATATTCAAATTAGCACATTTTTATTACTTAAACTTTAGTAAACATATTCTACCTGGAAGCTAATTCAAATAACTCTCTTAAATAGGTGGCATTGCACATTTCAGACTCAACTACCAGCTAAGCCACTTATTTTAACAATTAACAATTGTTGATTGGACAGTAAGAATTTGGAATCTCCAGCTCATTTCAGGACTTAGTTCGTTTCTCTAACTTCTACAGTGCTACTTAGTCCTACTTTGAAACAATAGATTATGAATAAACAATGACAATATAGTGACTAATGACAGAAAAACAGAATTGACTTACTTCAATTCCATCTCTGTTGCCACTGGAGTTTTTATGTGCATTTAAAGCTAAATTAGTAAAACAATTTGTGGGGTGTAATTTTTTGTATTTGGTAAGTACACATTTTAGTGTATATGTAAAATGAATATGAATATTTTCACTGAATATTTTATTGAAAAATATCTTTAAAGTTGAAGTTTAATTGTTCTTTGAATATTTATTAAACTAGAATATCATTATGCATTGCTAAAACAGA